>NW_020227975.1:0-1378 GCF_003070985.1 Temnothorax curvispinosus
ATCGGATTCGTCCAACAACGCACTGTAGAATTATAAAAGAAACCGGAAACACGGCCTACCGCGCCGGATATTGCAAGGGCCGGGACAGGTCTAAAAGTGGGACTAAAAGCGTAACGAAACATAAAATTCGATCTCATGTATATAAGACCTAGCTCATTATCCCAATATAATATTCAGTCAATTTAATGAGATCGAATTTTGTGTATCGTTAATTTTATGTTTCGAAAATTAAAAGATCTACCAAGCGATGGCGACTCTCTCTCACGTGTCTAGTATTGCAGTGTTAATTGCGAAAAATATGGAATTCAAGTGTCGGTAATTGATCCAAGGCTCTCTGCAAACATACCGCTTAATCGCGAACGAACAATAAAAAAAAAACTCTGCGTAGACCGGCAGCGAGCTCGATTAAGTGGATCCACCATGGCTACCGCGGCTCGTTTAGTTTTTCACTGTGCATTGTGAACATGCTTGCAATATGTGTGACATCACGGTATGCGGGGTTCTCACAGAGAATCCTCGGTTCCACTAACAAAAACTGCGTTATGTACGTATCTTGTGCTTTGAAAACGGGGGCTCCTCTGTCTCTGCTTCTTATTATTTCTCACAATAAAAAGATACTTCTTGCCGTGATGATAAAGATACTTCCAGAATTTATAGCGCCACGAATATCTCATAATTAAAATTTTAATTTCAAGCAATCGTGATCGTATAAGGTATTATGCTCAACATTGCCTGTGGATACTCGCTGGATTAAGTAAAGTCGTTGCAATTATAATTGGAATGCTAATTAAATATCTACATTTCGTACTCCATTAAAAAAATATTTATGATGTATAATCATATGTAGAGGTGCACACGACCGGTATCTCGGACGGACTAACGGAAGCGGCTGTACATTCTGCGACGACCTTTGCAACCCGCGTGCGAAACGGGTCAGACAAGCGTAAATACAATGAAAAGTCTTCGGCGCATAGGCATCGAAAAGAATCGCGCGTGTAATATCTGGAGCTCGAGTGGAAACGAGGATAGTGACGTTTACGCGAGTACAATAAACAATTTTAAATATATGTCGACCTTGATCGTAATCAGCCGTGTAAAATTGCAGAAATGTTTAATCGCCTTAGAAAATTCCTGCACTTTTTGCCGCTTACAATCGACTGCATTATTTTATTCTCGTGGAAAATATCCACGACAGACTATTCTCTTTCAGATAATTCTATTTCCTCAAGTCACTACGAAATTATTTTGTAAAAAAATAGATTTAAAGAAATATAATTATTTTCAAGAGGTGCTCGGTATTTGTTGAATGGGAAAGAAGGCGAGATTTCGGATGACAGCATGTGTTCAGCGGTCTGTGCAGATGGTAAAGAAAAATATA
>NW_020227976.1:0-6002 GCF_003070985.1 Temnothorax curvispinosus
AAAGAGATAGATGTGTGAGATAGAAAGAGATAGATGTGTGAGATAGAAAGAGATAGATATATGCCGCTTGGTAACAAGCTGGCGGGAAAAGCGATGTGCCTGTGCAAGTCCGATCGTGAACGGCGAGTGTCATTTTTTTTGGCGCGCGAAAGTCCGATCGTGAAAAGTGAGTCATTATTTTGGCGCGAGGGACGCGTTGCCGGGCACGCGCTGACGCATGATCGATTTGAAAAATATAGCATCGATGCGACGCCATAACACATATATATATATATATATATATATATATATACAGGCATGTGTATGGAATAAATTTTCAAAATCGACATGTATCGGGTCGGTAATTGAGCATAACTAGCTGTGCGGTGTAGCTTGATTACTGTACAGGGAGGCCGCGTAAATTTGTATGGGCCCCGTGCGCGTGCGTGATCAACCCGAGCTCCCATAGATCTTTTCAGCAGTGCTGGAGATCGCAACGGACAGTGGTGTGCGCGTGCGGATAGCCCTGCAGAGGCGCGTGGTTTTCTCGCTTTGGGGTTATTGTGAATTGCAGTGCGTTCTATATAGCCTCATAAGCATTAAATTTTTATCGCTGAAAGAGATCTAGTGATAGAAATTGTAAATTATTATCGGTCAATATGAATGTTGGTTTATCTTGTCAAAAGAGGAATGCTAATGTTCAATTGATATTTGAATCCCGATTTAGATGGAAGAAGATAAGACGAAAAATCTTCCGATGGATGAGGAAGAAAACCAGGATTCACTGGTTGACTACGATAGTGACAGCAGCGTGGTCACAGTGGTAGAGAGAGAGAGAGCTAGTGATAAAAAGATGAGTAAAGATGAAGGTAAGAGAGTATTTTTTTAAAATAAAACAATCAAGAAGGATAATTTACTTGTGTATTCAGAGATAGAGTAATTTAAAAATTTTGTTTAGAAGAAAAAGAGAACAAGAAGGAGACTGAAGCAAAGGGTGCAATCCCGAAACGCGGCAAACCAAAAATTATAGAGAACATAGATGTAAATAGAGAATGGGCTGAAAATCGTCCTGTACTACCAATAGGGACAAAGATGCTTTACGAGAAACAAGAAAATATGGTTGAGAAAATGGAATCAGTAATGAAGATGTTGGATAAGGTTATGACCCAAGCAACCTCCATGATGGAAAACATGGTAGAAGTCGCCCACGTAAATTTAGAGAAAGAGAAACTAAAGATTAGACGTTTAGAGGTAAATAAACAGAATACGCAAAGTAAAGTAAAAAACGGTATACAAACGGTTAAAGAATTAGAAGTAGAGCCTAAAAAGAAAAAGTTAGATGAAACAGTCTGTTCAGTCGAGAAAAATAGAAGTTTAGAGACAATTAAGAGTGCTTTAGAAGTAGAATTAAACAGTCAAAGGTTGCATATTAGAAGAGAATATAAGCTGACGCAAAAATCTAACTTTGATCTTTGGATGGATTATTTAAAATCCGAATTAATGAATAACGAGTTATTAGATGTAATAGATTCAAACATTGATAATCCAGAAAATCTTTCCGAATTAAAAGTTGCTAAGAGAAAAAGTCTAGTTAGAGATATAATAATCAATCATTTAGATGAAAATTATCATAAAAGGATTTTACATGAGAAAGATCCAAAAGAAATTTTGAAGAAATTAAGAAGTTATAAAAAGAGTGAAGTAAACGTTACTCATACATCGGTACGAACTAAACTCTATCAAATTAAAATGAGAAAAGACGAAAAAGTAAGTGATTTTTGCGAACGCTTTGATTCAATAATTAGAGAATATGAATCATGCGAAGATGCGGTACCTCTCACAGAACAAGAAATGAGATCTGCATTGTATCAAGCTGTGTCAATTAATGTGCCGGAACTGAGGAATGTAGATTTAATTAGAAGACAAACTAATCTTAAAGAAATGAATGTAGATGAAATAAAATCTTTCATGATGCAGTTAGAGGCAGAGACTAAGAGTGAAGTTAGAGAGAAGCTAGAGAAACCAGAGGTTAGAGTGCAGAGGGCTACCGCAGAAGAGCACAAAGAAGTAAAGTGCTACCGATGCAACAAATTGGGTCACATGGCGAAGGACTGCCCACTAGCGGGATCAGAGGCCTGGTTCTGTTACTACTGCCAGGAGATTAGAGGACACAAGGGTGATAGCTGTCCTAATGCCGGAGCCCAGACGAACAGATTTAGAGGAAAAAGGCATACAAATAAAACCGTTAATAAAAATATAAAGAAAAAGGGTAGATTTGCGCAAAGAGGAACAAAAAGAGTAGATAATAAAGGGAAAGTAACCAAAATACAACCAGCCAAGAAAACTATACCATCGCAAACAGCAATTGAAGGAAAACCAAAAGAAGGTAAATTATGCATGGCTAAAGTAATAGAAGATAGAGATAATTCAAAAGAATTAGTCAATTTTATTGTAGATTCAGGTGCAACAGATCACATTGTGAATAAGAATATAATTTTATCAAACTTTGAAAAATGTAATAATAGAGTAATTAAATGCGCGAATAAGAATGAGCTTGCAGACATTTCAATAGATGGTAAAGGAGATCTTTTGTTGTTAACAAATGAGAAAGAAAAGAAAGTAATTAAATTAACAAATGTAATTGCAACGAAGGAAGTATCCGAAAATTTACTATCTTTAAGAAAGCTGGCTGATGCAGGGTTCAGTATTTATTTAGATGATAAAGTGTTTAAAGTTCACAATAAACTAACAAATAAAATTGTTTTTGAAGGAATTTATGAGAAACCAAATTGGATTATGCAATTTGAGGTTAAAAACAATAATATAGAGGACAATGAAAGTGTAGAATGTGCTGTGTATAGATGTAGAGCAGAAATCGTTCCACATTGTGAGTCTCCTGAACAATCGCAAGCAAACATTCAGACCAGTGAATTATCAATTTCGGAGGGAGAATTAGACGAAAGAGACAATGTTGGCTCTGCGATTGGGAGGGAGAATGAAGGAGAGCTCACAAATGTGAACGAAAATATAGAATACAATAATGCTGAACTCGATCAAGTCATTAAGTTAGAAGATATACAAACATTAGAGAATATAGAAGAAATGTGTGAAAGCTCAGTAATTGAAAAAGTAAAGAAATTAGAGAAAATAAATGAGGCGATGTTATGGCATGTTAGATTAGGTCATGCGTCGTTAAACTATTTAAGACAGCTACAAAAAGTAGAAAAGAGATTAGAGACAGTTAAGTTTGATAACTCCATATTAGAGTGTGAAGTCTGTATAATGGCAAAGATGGCAAAATTGCCGTTTAAAGAAAACAGAAATAGAGCACAGAGACCACTACAAGTGATACATACGGATATCATGGGTCCAATAAAACCTACATCTTATCCAGGACGAAAGATGTTTATAATAACCTTTATAGACGATTATTCTAGATTAGCGAAAGCTTACTCCTTGAAGACGAAAGATGAATCGGGAGAGGCTCTAGAGAAATACCTAATATCCGCCAGAAATCTACTAGGAAAAGAAGAAAAGCTATGCTATGTGAAGTCAGATCAAGGCAAGGAATTTACGGGAGGTGCTTTTAAAGAAGTGTTAAAAAGAGAAAATATAGAAGCCATATATGCACCACCGTACACTCCGGAACATAATGGAGTTGCAGAAAGGTTCAACAGAACGATGCAAGAGAAAATAAGAACATATATGTTCGACTCGGGATTACCAAAGAGTATGTGGGAGTTGGCAGTTGACGCTGCTGTGCATGCGTACAACAGATCTCCACATAAGACTATAGAGTATGAGATCCCCTTGAAGAAGTTCTCATCAGAAACAAGTTGTCATTTCGAGCAAATAAAGAGATTTGGATGCATTGGATATGCAAGAGTACCAAAGCCTACGTCGAAATTTGACAAGAGAGCTATTAGAGGTGTGTTGGTAGGATATACTGACACTGGATATATACTCTGGCACCCAAGCACAAGAAAATTTATAGAGTCCCGACACATTAGATTTAATGAAAAGATAACATATAAAAATGTATATCAAAACAGTCAAATAGAAGAAGAAAAAGACTTAGATAAAAATTGGATGAAAGAATTTGTAGAGGATGAGGAAAAGGGAGAACAAAAACTAGAGATTCCTGAGAAAAGGAAAAGAGGTAGACCGAGAAAACAAACAACACAACTAGACGAACAGAAGCAGAAGGACGCACGAAAGGAAAGTGAAGCTCCAATGACTAGAAGTAAAACTAAAAGAAAACTAGAAGATAATGGAGACACTGATGTGCGGAGAAAAATAGAAGATGTTAGCTTTGCTAATTATATTAATGTGAAAAATATTCAACGGAATATAGAGAATGAAGATGAATTACATCAATGCCTTATGGCATCGTTAAATAGAGAGCTAGTTACTTATGAAGAAGCTATATCAAGTAACGAAAGAGAGAATTGGAAAATTGCAGTCAAAGAGGAACTTGAATCTATGTATGCTAATCAAGTGTGGGAACTTGTCGATAGACCATTAGAGAAATTAGATGGAAGACGACCTAATATAATAGATTCAAGATGGGTATTTAAGAGGAAATTAGAAGCAGATGGATCAACCAGATATAAAGCGAGACTGGTGATAAGAGGATGTAAAGACAAAAATGTGTATGATCTAAAAGAGACATATGCACCGGTTTCAAGATTGTCACTGGTTAGATCTATATTAGCAATAATAAATAAATATAATTTATACGCTAGTCAGCTAGATGTTAAGACTGCGTTTTTAAATGGAGTTCTAGAAGAAAAAGATGAAATATATATGGAAATTTCAGAAGGAGTAGAACTGGATGAAAACACCAAGAAGACTAAGGTGTGTAGATTGAATAGAGCTTTATACGGATTGAAGATAAGTCCGAAAAGATGGAATAAGAGATTTTCAGAAGAGGCTAAGAAACTTGGATTAGAGAACGACCTACATGAGCCATGCCTGTTCACGTGGAGGAAAGAAGGCAAAATAGTGATCGTATTACTTTATGTAGATGATATGTTGGTTGCAAGTAATGATCAGAAGAAATTAGAAGAAATCAAAAAGAAGTTGAGTGAAACATTTGAGACGAAGGATCTTGGGGAACCAAAGAACTTTCTGGGAATAACAATAGAGCGAAACAAAGAAGAAAGTTGTATGTATATTCATCAGACGCGATATACTGAGAGCATATTAGAAAAGTTTCATATGAATGAATGCAAGCCTCAGAACACTCCTATGGTCACCAGAAAAGTGAACAATAAAAACAGAAAATTAGAAGAAAAGAGTATTAGAGAAGAAACTAAAAGAGTACCTTATAGAGAAGCTATAGGAAGCTTAATGTATCTGGCAAATGCTACACGACCTGATATAGCCTTTGCAGTAAACTATTTAGCAAGAAGACAATTAGAGCCCACGGAAGAAGACTGGCAAGATGTAAAAAGAGTCTTCAGATATCTTAGAGGAACTGCAAATAGAGGATTAATGTTTAAAGGTAAAACAGATGAATTAGAGTCGCTGACAGACGCTAGTTTCAGAGATTGCATTGATTCTACATCCACTGGAGGATATATAATCAAAATATTTGGAGATGTGATAGCATGGAGAAGTCATAAACAGACATATGTCACACTCTCTACCTGTCAAGCAGAGTATCTAGCAATGAGTGAGGCCTGTCAAGAAGTAATCTCATTAGACAAGTCGCTCAGATATGTTGTTGGAAAAACATTCTTGCCTGCAACAATCTGGTGTGATAACAGAGCAGCAGGAAACTGCACTAAGAAAGATGGAAGTCACAAACTTAAAATGTTTGATGATAACTTAGAGGAAATAAAGAAAAACTTAGAAGAAAGAGAAGAAACTGGAAACAGAAAACATATGGCTGACACTCATGGAGACTTTATCAAGCAGTGTGTTGATCAAGGGAAGGTGAAAGTCGAATGGATTGAGACCAAAGAGAACTTTGCAGACATTATGACAAAACCTTTACCTTTAGAAGCATTTGCATATCT
>NW_020227977.1:0-1577 GCF_003070985.1 Temnothorax curvispinosus
ATATATATATATATATATATATATATATATATATATATATATATATAAAGTCCCAGATTTACAGATTATTTCGCTTACACTCTACGCGGTCTATTATTACACGGTCTATTATTTGATTGCGAACGCCTTATCGACTAAATTACTTGTATATCATAATGGACGTATAGGGGACGACATATAAGATACCTCTAATTAAGTAAAATAAAATGTTTAGACTGCGAACGATAAAATAGTAGTTCACATTTTTTTTATCTTCATATCATTAGAAATATTTGAGAGTTGAAAGAAAAATATAGATATACATATAGATGAAAAAAATACAATGTCGCATCTTCGCTATATATTTAGTATTAAATGTGATTATCTCATTCTAAATTGCATAATGTAATATAAAAATGATATTCAATTCAGAGGAATGCAATAACCACATTTAACATCAAATGTGCGACAAAAGAGTACGGAACACTGACAAATAAAAGAAAGGAGAAAGTTATTGTACATAAAATACATAGAAGATTATTGCCAGTTTTTTTAGATAAATTAGGATTACGTATTTTTTTCATTATATATATATATCTTGTTAGCAAATTCTACTGATATTCCACTAGAAATTATTTTGATTAGAAACGGAGAGGATAAAAGTTAATGAAAAAATGCACGATCTTTCATAAACCACGCTAAAAGTTTGCTAGCCGTCGCATGTAAAACACTGGCCTACATTTATATATAATTATTTGGGAAAAAGTATGCACAATTATCGCAATTACAGCTATTATTTATTCGTATGATGATCGGTCGGACATAACGCACACGGTAATTCTTACATCCGTAAATCTTACATGCACATTTACAGTTCAATTCTACCTCATGATAATCTCCTCTAATCATAATTACTCTTTATGGCACGTAGTTTCTCAGCACTTTACTAATTATCTCATATGATACATCTCGTATTTATTATCAGCCTAGTGGATGTCTTTTCAATTAATTCTTTGCGCTTATTTTTGCTAGAACACTCAATTTCAAAACAACAAGATCCACGCCCAAGTGCATGAGTTTTTAACTCACCTATTATAAGCTGTATTATAATGTAAATATGATATTGATAAATATATACCTCGAGCAATCTCATTGCGTCATTTAAATTTCAGCAGCGCAGCAGTACTTATATCGATATTATAATATCAAAAGCATATCGATTCTTTTGGTTCTAGAATACTAAGATAAATTACATATCGAAAATTAGAAGACAAATTAAATGCAGTTCGATAAGAATCAGAGAAATAATTTGAATATCTTACATATTCACAGAAGGCATGTTCAGACGAAGATATTCCTCCGTCCGAAGACTAAAACTTCTCAGTAAGGTCATAGAAGAAATTTTCCCAGATGTATAATGTATGCACATATTTTATGTTATATACCGTATGTGAAAAACACATTACTTCAAAAAAATGCATCAACACGTACGTGACATAAAGTTAATCATATTCTTTCTTTGCAGACTTACGTACGTTCTCGCTTTCTATCTGCGATCATTTATTGAGGTCAAACTGAATTGAAGACTGCAAATGAAA
>NW_020227978.1:0-22052 GCF_003070985.1 Temnothorax curvispinosus
CAGAAGAAGAACCGTCTCGCCAACGCCGTACGCCTATTGGTCAAATTAGTATAATTAGTACAATAAAGAAGTTTTACTTCAAAAATCTAGAAAATGTACTCATTTTTCGGGAGTTCAAACGGTGTACTTTCTTAAATTACAGTCAGAATAATCAAAAACACCTGTTAGAGCACCTAAATTACAACCATGAACGTAATTATACACTAAAATAGCATATAGGTACTCAGGCTATAGTATATACACACACAGAATGTATTTTTATACCATATATACATCGAGCGCAAGAAATATATTCATCAACAATCTCGGTAAACAATTTTCTTTTCGATAATAAATTTGGTAAAATTCATATATTTTTTCCAAGTCTCTCACAGTACGTAATTAACATGTCACGTGTCAAGTCCAAGAACTAACTTTCTTCCTGCTCGTGCAATTTCCACCGATTAAAACAACCTGTTGAATAATACGCAATAGATTCTCGAGAGAAAAAATTCATAGAATTGATTAACATACAAATATATATAAAATTACATGCGGTAAAAGCAGATAATCCTCAACGTATCAAGTTAGTGTGTCAAGTTTCCCGAGAATGAGTTCTCGAAAGGCATGATGCGGGGGAGCGCGGCACGGCGCGGCGACGAGGGAAACACAATGTCCTGGAGCGGGACAAAGAACGGGCGCGCGGAGGACGGGGGAGAGGGCACCGATTGTCGAGTGGGTAACGCGAGATGAAATATCGAGAGGAGGAAAATGAAACTGTGGAATCTCCCGGGAGTGTGTACCTGGGAGTGCGGGCAGGGAAGAACTCGCGCGAGAGAGAGTAGAAGGTCGAATTTCCGACGGAGAATCTATCAGCCGCTGCAGCCGCAGGCCGGAGAGGTGAGGCGGATGTAAGGCCGAGAGGGTGTGTGGACCGTCGCGCCGGCTCTCGCGCCGCGCCGCGGAGCGGTGAGCGCGAGCGAAGGACGAGGAAGGCGCGAAGGAGGTAGAGGAGTAGAGGAGAAAGAACCTCCGCGCCGCCGATCTCCTCGCGGGCACGACGGGCTCTACGGCCGCGCGCGCCGGGGCCTGTGGAGCCCCGCGAGAGCGCGGAGGCTGCGGTTAGAAAGCGTTCGTGCCGAGACCACGGCGGCGTCTCGCCTGCTGCTGCTGCTGCTGCATGCCATCTTCGTTCGCGCGCGGTGCCGTTGCCCGACTGTCCAGAATACCTACGCCCGGTGTCCGGACCGGAGCACGGTGTTGCGAGTGCCGCGAGTCCGACCGACCGACCGACCCGGTACCAGTTGACCGGCGTGGTACCAGTTGCCGCGCGCTCGCAGCCGCAGCCGCGGTCGCACTCGCAGTTCCGCGCTGCGCTCCGTCACCAGTTGACTCGTCGCTCGTGCCCGCGCGCGTGCTCGCAGGTGATCCATCGTAGTCGCTGACGGCTAAGATTGCTTCCTCGGAGAGACGTGCGCTTGAATACCTAAACCACGGCCGGAACTGCAGCGCCTCCGAGAAGAATAAGTACGTTATCGAATAGAACCGAACGCGACTTGGACGGTGAATGCTTGAGGGCGTTAGCGAGAACGTTCAGAAGACTTAACCCAGTATGTCTCAAATCGGGAGATATAACGTCTTAAAGACGTCTTAATAATGTCTTTAAGACGTCATTTTCCGATTTGAGACATTATGTTCATTGGGAACCGACATTTTTCAGACGTCGTTTTGGACGGACTTTTTTATCCCGTGTCAGGACGAGGACCGTTATTGAAACTTTGTCGGAGACGACTCTCCCGTTCTACGCATCTCGCGCGATCCAGCGCGCGCGTGCGCGCGCGGTGGGATCGCTCGAACAGGTGCGTGTATCACGCGCGCCATCGGCTGCAGTTTAGAAAGTGCAATGAACCGTTTTCCCCTTTTTCGTGGTTTCCGTGTGGCGCACTTTAACGCGCATACTCGCGCGCGAAAATGTGCGAAGGCGAATATGGGCGCGGGTACTCGTGCGTACACTCGAGTTTCAAGCGCACATGACGCATCGTAAGAAGGCGGTCCGTGTGACCGTGTCGCAGCCTCAATGCCAACGCAACTCACACGTCCATTCATGGAAAGAGTAAAATGATGCGAACATCTCGTCTATCGTCAATCTATACATCCGATCTCAAAAACCGAAGGTTTAGCCGCGGTTTAGCGCAACGATAATCTAATCTTTTCTTTTAACTATATAAGTAAATAATCTCGAGTTTGCCAAATACACGCACGTCTACTAAACTGCGAAGAAATCTTTTTAAACTTAATATTAACAAACTATTGTATATATTGAATTAGATTATATAGCAATGTGGTCAAATTTATTACATTTTTACTATTTTTATCACACTCCCGGAAAATCATTGCATTTTCTCGAAACTGTCCGAAAGGATTAACATGCCTTCGATATATCTGCTATCTAAATTTAAATCCATCTCGCGAAATTGGAACGTTCGCGTAATTATAATTACAGGGATTATCTCACGAAACGAACAAATCGGACCGGAATAGATCAACGGGATATTTCGTTGTCTTTCAGATCGGCGAGAGGGGGTCACGCATCGGGTGGACGTTGTAAGCGTCTCTCGGCGCCTTCTTTTCATTTCCCTCGAGGGGCCACGCCGACCTTTTAGAATTCTCAGACGAGATCCGATCGCACGGCCAAACGCAGGAAACACGCCGGTTGCGGCAGGTCGCGAAGAACGGATCCGAAGATGGCCTACATTATCTGGCCTTATCGATGAGAAGAACCACTCCAGCCGCGCCGTGCGAGCGACTTGACTAGAAAAGGAGAAATCCAGCCGTGGAAAGGAAAAAAATGGGTCAAGCGTGGTGCAAGGAGAGAACCTCCAAGGCCCAGGACTCCAAGTCTCCGTTGGATCGGGTTTTTGTACGATGCGCGCAACGGGTACGTATATACGAAAACATGTCTCACCTCTTGTTCAAGCAGCTCGTTAATCGATAATCAATCATGTGTGTTTATGATCGATGACGCATGAGTGATTCGCTAACAAGTTTTCCGCGCGCGAATGTAATTTATGCAAACGCTCTCGCGATATGAAGCCTCATGAATATTTTGCTCCAGTTTGAGAATCGCTCGTTTCATTGTTTTATTTCGCGACTTGGATTTTATAACAAATACGCTTTCTCCCTCCCCGTGTTCCGCTGATAGTATTTATAACGCGTATTTACATATTTTATAGGTATAAATACATGTCAAAAATATTCGAGCTTTTATATTGACCCCTTTCGGGGATTACATATCTTTGACAGGTCTTAAAACTAGGTCGAAATTAATAAATTTTTATTGTGGGTAAAATTATGTTTCATTAAAAAATAAAAATACATGCCTTGTAGAGTAGTCTTTTGAGAATATTTCCCGCAAATTTCAATAAAAAATAATAAAAATTGAAGTCCTGACAGCTATTTTCCCGAAACAATGTTTTGAAAATCGATACCAGAAATATCTCGGAGACTTATAAGTGAATGCATGAAATTTTTTGCAGTCACTCTCAATATACAATAATCTAGTCCTTGTCACAGAATTTTTTTCGATTTATTGCTTAGTTTTTTATAAATAAAAAAACCGATTTTTGTAATAAAAAATTGCATTTTTCGAAAAATCAATATTTTCAAAATCAGTTTTATGATATTTTTGATATTTTTACTGAAATTTTCTGGAGATATTCTCGAAAGACTACTCTACCAGACACGTTTTTTCTTTTTTTACTAACATAATTTTACCCATAATAAAAATTCGTTAATTTCGACCGAGGTCCGTCAAAAGTACGTAATCCCTTTGAAGTCAGAATATAAACATTACAGTCAAAACAGGTGTATGAATATTTCAGCTTTTGACGTTGAATTCAGGGAATAGTCCAACTTCCGTGGAAAATAATCCAACTCGTGTGTGACTGTGCGATGACTATCGTATTCGTGGCGCGTCACGAGAAACATCTGTTTGCCATATAATTTTGCACGATCGTTACGCCGGTCGTCTCCGATGTAAGCGATGAGAAGCGCGACGGTATGAAAATAAAAAGAGCATACGGAGAGGAGGCCGCCGGATTCCACGTGCACTTGAAACAGATACGGAGATGCGCGTCCTCGTTATTATATAACGTATGTATACACACATACAGATGCTCTGCGCTCTGCGCACGGATTGCGCGAATCTGCGAACGCGTGCTAGGCGTGCGTGCCACGCTAATTTGGAATCTCGCCGCGGGTATGCGGATGCGATCGCAATTACTAGCGACTACCTGCTTTTCTCCGCGATAGCGTAGAATCGATAAATTATAGCACATATGACAGTCGTAGTCGTGGACGTAAGTAACGCACAAGCTTTGACGTATCCTGATCTGTCAGGTCGGAGACTACGACCGTCGTATATCGCTACGCCATGTTATGTGCTTTGACCCTTAGTCTTTGATCGAGACGTATATTCAAGTAAACACAATCATTGTTTTATGTATAGGGTGTTCCAGGTCAATAAAACTTCAGGATCTTAATAGAAAATTGAATTATATATATAACCAATATATAATTTCTTTCATAGAATTTTATATTCTTGTATTTCAAGAATATTATAATTCGAATATTATAATTGTCACATAAAGAGTACAATATGAGTATTTTGATGATAATGATGTCTTCATCTTTTTCTGATTTCTTCTGTTTCGTTGTAACATAATAAAATTGAATCAACATTATTTGTGTTCACGTAGAGAATATTGAATTTTAAAATAAGATCAAACTGTCTTCGTTATAATATGAACATCTTTTAAAAGTAGATATTGTTATTCTCTATCCAATATTTGTTGCTTTCCACTAATAAGAATTATTTTTGAATAATAAGAATATATTTTTCTTTATTGAATTATATGTATATAACGCTTTGATGCAAATAATTTATCTTTGTTTAACGCTGTATAATCTCATTTTAAGATTTACATGTCAAAAATAAAGATATCCTTTAAATAAGAATTTTTTTCTGTGTATTATCGCTATTTTGTCAATCTTGCTCGTGTTTTGATCTCGTATTTATTTCGAAATACTGATCTAACGATGTTTTTGCTTCCGCTCAAGGGCGAGCGGCAATATATTTGGCGCGTTAAAAAGCGATCGCTTTAAAACGGTGCAGATGGTCTCATAGATTCGCGAGAGAGAACGCACGTTACTCACGCGTGGTATTACAGTCAATTAGACACGGCGTGATAAGTTCGGTGTTAAACGCACCGCGCGCGTCAAGGATTTCTTGTGTAAGAAATGGCACAAGAGAATAAATCAGGTCGCGAGGTCGGGTTGCTCGGATCGCTTCTTACGGTTTTTACTTTGTTCACATCGGAAAAATGACTCGCTAGAAAATTACCTTGCGGCCTTCGCGGCAAAAAAAGGAAAAATCGCGATGTATAAACGCAAGTGTTATTCCCTCACGGAAAAAAATATTTGGTTGAATTAATAGGAAATCTGGTTCAAACAACCTGACTGTCTGGTGAGAAATGAACGATCCATAATTTTCATTAAAATAACCAGACAAATTTGGTTAGTTGCATTCTGGTTGAAGTAACCGGACACATTGGATTGGATGTATCCTGGTTTCGGCAACCAGGCGTATTTGGTTAATTGTAAATCCGACGTCTTATCCACCTTATTAGTGTACATACTAATAAGCTGCATAATAAGTCTCACACACAGATATACGCGGACGAAACGAAGAGATGGTCGCGGCGCACAAACGCAATCACGCTTTATGACCGTGAACGCAATCGTGCAACAAGATCGCGCTCCAAGGTTAGGACGTCAAGGCGGTTGAGAGAGTCGGCCGAAGAGGACGACCACGACGGCTCGCGCCGCCACGGAAGTCTCGCAGCAAGGAAGATCCGCGGGAGGCCAAGGCACGGGACCGAGCTATCCTGCGAAACCGGCGCGAGAACGCCGGCTTGGTTCATCTTACCCAGGTCCGGCACGTCAGCCAAACCCGCTTCCCGACCAAGCCCGACACGGCCCCGCTCTTCAGACAAAAGAAAATAGTTTCGCGCGAGCCTCAGTTTCAAAATAGGTCAGAATAACCAGATACTTGTCTGGTTATTACTGGACACGCGTGAACCAAGCTATTGGATTAACGTGACATGTATGATTATGATAACCAGAAATTATGTTTAATTCCACCAATACTCCTTTAAACATACATGTCACGTTAATCCAACTATGCTCTTCTTCCCTTGTAGTTATAATAACCAGATACTTGTATATTATTACTACAAATGCACTAACCAAATTCTAAACGGTATCACACCCAAACATTCTGGTTGCGTACCAGAATATTTGATTACAATAACCAGAAATTCTGTTTATTTCAACCAAAAATTGCTTAACAAAACGCATCTTGTTAATTCAACCATGGTTGTTTTACGAATATTTTCGTTTCCTCTCTCTCTCCGAATATTCTTTCGAATATTTCCACAACGTAACTTCCTATTTGTTGTACCAAAAAAATTACGCGCAAATTTCGCAGATCGCGCTAACGTAACAGTCGGGTTGTATCGCGTTCAATAAAATTGTATGTTTCTTCTACACGCTAACACGGCGTATTTTTCTTCCTGATACGCCCACGCGTTCCGATTGACAAACAATCACCTCGCTCTCGCGCCATCGGAGACCGAATCGCGAATCATCGAGGTATTTTTAGATCCGATTAAATTGTACCTTTGTATGACGTAGGTCGCGAATGCACGTATTATTCATCCCATGTGCACTAACCGTGTGTATATACACGTCGCGTGCCGCTACGCGGCATTCCGGATTCGCGTCGTATAAGCCCGTGCTCACCGGTAAAATCGCGGAATTGATACGATATCTGTATTTGCACAATTGCGTTGTTCCTGTGCCGTAATATACTACGTACGTCTTAGTACGGGATCGAGAAATTGGAGCTCGAAGCCATCGTACAAACGCGAAATGCCTCGCGCGCGCTCTTCACGGCTTATCTAAACATGAAGCCTCAACGACGCGGCAGTTTAGTTAGAGACCGATAAGTATTCGCCGCAATGGGAACTTTGTCTCGACCGCACTTTTAGTTCGCTGTTATCTTTATCGAGGGTGAGTTAAGATTACCGGTGGAAATATGATTATCTGACCTTTCCAGGGTGGGACTCGGACCAGCCCTAGTTTCCGGTCTTTGCCCACGTTATCGTACTCGACATTCCTACCTGGCGGTCACGACTTAAAAAATATGCTTTGCTGATACTTGCGTGTACATATATACATATGCGCATTTGGAGAACTGTGTTGTCAAGTGTGTCTCAAGGCACAACATCGCAAGGAAAAAAAGGAGAAAGATAAAATTCTACTTCAACATTCTATTTGTTTCAGTTCAAAGAATAATTTTTGAGTCGCAAAAATATGTGGATATCTTCTCAGTGTTGCCGTCTTATATTCTTAAACAATTAAAATTTTTAAAATTTTTTAAATTTTTGGCATACAAAATCCGCTTCCTGTCTAACAAGAAAACTTAACAGATTTAATTATTCATATTATTCACAATTACTGCCGACTTGTTCATAAAACTAGATTTATCTCAGATTTGATGAATACATCGTCTCGAAGAATACCTCGACGAGCTGACCTGGTTTGAATTGTTAATGATATGTTACTAATATCGCTCTTATGTATGAGCTCGTTGAAATGGAAAACGCAATGTCCTTAGCGACGCACGCTTGTGTAGCGTAGCATATGTGTGCGTACACCATGTATAGGCGAGAGCTCGTAGAACCATGTGAATACAATTACGTTCGCGTGATGTACACTGTGTATTTGAGATTGAAGCATCATCATAGTACCTAGTACCGATCTAACAGCAGAATGGAGAGTTACGTAAAATGCGAAACTGTATTCTTTTATGACAGTGCTACCAGTGGTTTTTTTTGTATGCTAGCGAAACAAACGGTATTTGCATATCAGTAGACTTTTTTTTCGGCTTCTTATGAGTCCATATATGAATAAACAATGGATCAGAGCTCAAAACATACATATCTGTTCCAGAAATAGACTCTTCTCAGTGATATACAAAGTTACCTTCGCTAAAATATAGCGGTAAAATGCATGAATTTTTATACACAGGCTTTAATGAGATTATTACAACATCCTGTAGAGTATACTGCCCAATTAAAAGTTGGCACTAAAGGCTATAAATTTTCTTACGTAAATTTATGATGAGGAAGTATGTAAATATTAGCAACATTAATTCTGACAAAGCGCCAAGTTGATCGGTCTATGCAAATAAAGTTACCAGTTTTAATTTAGTGTTTTTAATTTAAAAAATTTTGATTGTTGAGATGATCGATAGTGCAGATAAATTATTTATATTACGCAGCAAAGCAAATTACAGAGCCAACTTTTATCTCTTGTTACATTATCTTAAAAAAAGTATTATGAATAAGTTTCTGCTTTCATATTATATGAAAAATATACTATTGATAGAAATTGTGTATTATATCGCTAAATTATAATCAAACCGAGCGAATTCGTTAGATACTAAATACAATTTAATCTTGAAAATTTCGAATTTGTTAGATAATCCTGCGACCGAAAAAGACAATCACGCCTCGGCGACGCAATCGCAGCTTTACGCAGGTAGACGTTGGCCGATCGACCTACGCTACTATATTATTAATAGATAGTGAAAGTTACATTAGATATTTGTGCAGGAACCCAGAAAATTGCCCACTGTCACGAAGACATAATAAAACTTTGGTAACAACCGGTGCCGTAATGCGCGCAGATTTCACGCTAGGGTCTCAACTTTTTGCCGCATTGACATTTGCCGAAACAACTGTGTCGTGCAAAATGCATTTACAATTGCGATAGAGGATCTCCCCTTCTAACGTACTAAACTCACCCGCTAAACTCGCTAGATTCACTTTGTTTCGTGGGAAATTCATGCCTTTTTTCGCATGCACGCATCACGTGATTCGATTCCTGGCGCCATAAGTTACGCAAGAGTTCTGGAAATTCTTTACGATCGAAAATTTAATATACAGAACGAGATTTATTTTGCAACGACGACGAGTATCTAATGCGCGGTTCTTCTCTAAATCTTGTGGTTTCGCCACTAATATATTAGAGCGATTGCGATAGTCATTACAAAAGAGAGGATCGCTCTATAAATTTGAGTAAATGCGGGCACTTATAAAGTAGGAGCGAATTTTTTACTCAAATTTATAGAGTGTCATATCTCACTCCTACACAGAAAAAAAGGAAGTGCATAATAAATCAGGACTTACATACTTGTATATAAGAATCTATAATCTTGAAATGAGATGTAAATTGCGTTAAACGAAGAAATCTTGTTTGAATGAAAGTATTTATATAGTTTAATCAAGAAAAAAAGTTAAAATAAAAAGTTGAAATTCTTATGAGAAGATTATAGATTCTTGCTTATATACATAAGTATATAAGTCTTGATTTAACACTTCTTTTTTTCTGCAGTGTATGAACATTAATCTATTGCACTCGAAAAGAGTGCCTTTTCATTCAAATGGAGTGCGATTTCACTCTAACTTATAAAGCGCAATTTTACTCTTTCTTTAAAGTGACGAGTCACTCGAAGTGATCACAGGCTAAATTTTCACTTGTATTTCACTCGTTTTGAGTGATATTTCACTCTTCGATTTTTAGAAAATACGATTGCAATTTTCTAAACAAATATGAAAATAAATTTCAAGTTGTATCGTTGTTATACTGTTGCAAGAACGAACGGTGTTCGCGACGGCGTCATCGGCGTCATAGACCACACACTTTTGCGAGTGGTCGGACGGCAGTCCCAGGGGGTACCGGTGAATGCGTTTCGCGAACAACATTTCGCTGAAACAACAGTCCGCTCCCGGACAGTGGTGGCGACCCGGGTCCTGGTTCGGGACGTAACTTAATCGGCGAAATAACTTTTGCTCACCGACTCGCCCGGCCCGGGTGACGTGTCGCGCGCGAGAAGTTTCCCGACAAATTTGCAATGTAAACCGTGCCCGGAGAAACGGCCGCGCGACACGTGTACGATTTCCAAAGGGCTGTTCGCCAGCATACGTGAAATATACCTTACATACGGTGGAAGGGTAACGCCGCCACCTCGCCGTGTACCCGCGCGAGATCGATGCAAGGACACTCTTCTTGTCCCGTTTAATCTCGTTAACGCCCTATTATTTGCCGCGGCACTTACAACGTATCTATATTACGCTAAAGCTATATTATTCCCTCTCTCCCTCCCTGGCTCGTTTACTCGCGATTAACCTGTCATGGGCCGAGTTTTAATTCGTTGCTCGAGTTTATCGTAGCAGAAATTGCGGAAGGCTCGCTTCCTTACAGAGCCCCGGGTAACTAACGGATTGCGTACTATAAAGTTCAAATTATGTGTACAAATCGCGCAATTTGAGTTAGGTGAAAGCGAAGAAAGAGCTTTTCACGTTTCTTAACAATTTCGTAGTTTAAAAGAAATTCATTCTTCTTTTTCGGGAAAATAGAAACTTATTTGTTACGACAGCTGTAAATAAAAAGGGCAAAAGCCATACACGTCCGCTGGGTCCTTTCGTTCTCGCGAACCAACGGAATTAGCGAAAAAATGACGTTTGGTCGGAGTTCGTCTGACACGTTCGAATTGCCAAAATCATCGTGGCGTGAAGCGAACGACCTTCCTCGCTATGCACCGATTCCGATCGATGTTTTGTTCCGTTCGATTCTTTTTTTTCTCTCTCACGAATAGATCAAATAAAGACCAAATTGGCCTGGTGTTCGAAATGTCATTATCCTATCCACGCCCAGTCGGAATGAAATATATCTCTTTTTCAGTAACTCTGAAAGTTACTAAAAGGTCAAATATCATAGAATTTGTTCTGCGGAATTTTGTTTAAAAAGAGATATTTCTCTTTCGTGTGGCGTCGAACGTACATTCGCGCGACGTATGGTTGATACATATAGAAAATAAATTGTCTAACTTGCTGAGAACGACACGACACGTCACATGCGAGTCATCTGAGATATCTCGTAGCCGAAGGCCGATCGTAAAGACGACGAAACGGTATTGAGCTCGACCGGTGCTTACTTACACCTCTCTCGCACGCCATCGTGTTTTCGCGTCCCGCGAGGATACAAAAGGGTATTATGCAACGCGATTCGCACAGCGGATGGCCGCCGATTGTGTAATCCTTCGACAAGAGTGTCAGGGACCGAGTCGTGTTTCCGTTAAGCTTATTGCTCGTGTCGTCTTCCCGGGACACTTCGCTAAATTGAAAGATAACGCGCGCGTTTGGAAACTGTTCCCATTACCTGTCGCGAATCACTTGGCGAGTTCGACAATATATTCTATATAGAACGTAATATATTTTTGCATGGAATAGAATGTCGTAACTTGTCTAACAAACTAATGCTTCTAATTTCGCTAACACTTATTATGCTGCTAATTTCGTTAATAGTTTCTAATTCTATTGAGGAATAAGTGTAGCGAGCTAGCACTAATTTAATACTAGAGAACGCTAATTGGATACTAATTGCACTCAATTTTAGTTTTAATCTTCAAGTTGCGACGCGTATATTAGGAGATACTTTTAAAATTGCGCTCGTCTAAAATTTCTTGACGAAACGCCTTCTTGCTTCTAAGCAAGTTTCACGCAATATTTTAATGAAATCGCCATTTTTCAAAGTCAAATCTCTCCCGAGCAATATCTCACAACGAAGAATTCCATTTGCTCCGAAAGAATTATGAGAGTCATCCTCCAACATTTTAGAACGCCGCGAAATTTCTGAATTGTAAAAGTAAGCCAAAAGGAAAAAAAATTGATGCAGCTACTTTATCTACGAGATTTACGACGGCGATTTTTAATCAGCCGGTCGCGCAAAAATGGATTTTTGCGGTCACAAACTTTTTGAAAAAGGATTTCTGGGGCACGATTCTCACACAGGTCGCGTTCTATGGTTTTCGGTCGAGTAAACGAGCCGATGAGCTAGGTAATGCGAATTAGCTTAATCGGCTCCTCATGCGATCGAATCGACGATCCTTCATCCACCTCGCATCTCGACGCCCTGCCTGGAGAATTACCCTCGCATTCTCTCTCAACCTAATAAGGGCGCGTCGAAGTAATTACGCTGTTAATGACTTATTAATCCTCGATGGTGCTACCTTTAAGCAACGAAATAGAATCATTAGAATGATCCTGCTCGATCTCATGCAATTATTTCATGCTTCATTGTTGATATTATGAATCTCATTATTTTTCGCTTTAAAATAATTGTTTATAATAGAATCCAAAATCTGAATAAGAGATGTTTCTAATTTTCTTCATTGTATTTTACGTAAGGTAAACTCATCGTCAGAGTGTTGCTTGATTAGTCATCGAAATGACACGAAAAGTGTTTTCTTTTCTTTATGAAAATCTTCATAAAAATGTAGTTCAGATGATAACGTGTTCAGATTCATTCATGAATTTATCAAATCGCTTTGTTGTTTTTACTTTGAGATTTTTTTTCGTAAGAATACTTCATATACATATTTTTATTTTCCTCACGGTATTTTTCTTTTCATCTAAACTTTCCTAGAAATGTAGAACGACAAGTATAACATTCACGCTTACCTCTGTTGCAGATTTATCCAGGTTTAAAGGAGGAAGGATCGGTCTTGGGAGGCGCCACGCAGAGAGTTACGAGGTACGCGCGCACTTGTTTTCTCTTCTTCTTTCTTCTTTTCTTCTTCAAACTTTGCTCATGCATTTCGCGATTACGAATCGCGAAAAGCAGTATGCGACCTTAATCGGGCATGGTGTAATAGGATTTCAGTGTCGTCTTTTAAGAGTCACCTCGTTCTACAGTTTCGCTGACAGTTATTGCCAAGAGCGCGCATGCATCGTTGCTGTTAATTGCGCGAGAACGTGGGTCGGAGATAATCACTTAGGCGACCCGGAGATTATAATTCGCGCGACCATATTAATTCCAGAGAGATATCTGAATCGATGGAAAGTGACGTGCGGTAAAACTCGCTCCTTCCTGATGATCCAAAAATTGCGTTATACGGTTAATGTGATTAATGCCGTCGTACGTGCCGTCATCGCGCACACAGAAAGTCACGTTACAAAAGAATTTATGAAAGGGTCCGCTAATTTAAGTTGAACAATGGACTTGGTGGCTTATTGGGTTAATGGGCAAGTAATCGCGTTACTCGTCGTCCACTTTCCGTCAATCTTGGAACGCTCGGGTACGAAAGCCATATTATGGATACAATTGGACATCATCGGACGCGAGTTACGAAGCGTGTATCAGACAATTATTTCTCCGACGATACGACATTAAAGAAATGTAGATATTTTACAATTAAAATAAACGGCGCTATCTTTTCGACACGCAATAGATCGTGGAACGCGGTATCGCGATCGTGTTATGATCCGTCGATCGCGCAATAAATCGCGCGATATATCGCACGTAAGGATGGAAGAACGCAATTTCCTGATGCGACGGCAACAGCCTCGGAGTGAAACCTAAACGACCTAGCGCGTAAACGTCATCGTCGAAGGTGAACCTAACTTTACAATAAATTGAGGAGAGGTGGCGCGACCTTAAATGGTCACGCTGTTGTGTCAGGCGAATGGCGAACGCTGCGTCGCGCCCGATAACGCAATTTTATTTCTGCCTCGCCACTTTTCGTAATTGAATCATCCGGCGCTCACAAGCGTTACAATCGATTCATCTTCTCTATCTTGAGAAAAATCGAAACATTTTAGACACTCGACAATTTTTTTTTCTTAAGACCGCGGGACCGGGTTGTTTGTACCTTAAACTTTTGTACACCAGTCTGCAATTTGAAATAAAAAAAAAATAATAATTGCGGTTTAATAAACGACTTTAATTAATTTCTTTGTACTGATGTCAAAAAAGAATTTTCTTTCTTTTCAAATAGAGGAACAAGAACTAAATAAAAATAGTTTTTGAAGCGTTCTTTTTTATCGCGTAAAATGTCCTACAATAGATTTGATACAGTTAAATGTTGAAATACTCTAAAATAGAGAATCGTATCGTATCAGCAGAATGCAAATGTTTAAAATAATTTTAAAAAAGTTGGGTGGAATAATTTATCTTGTCGTCTCATTTCGTTTCCTTGCAAATAATATATATCTACGGAAAATTATTGATAATACGCGATACTCGGTTCGGCTGAATTTTGGATTATCGTAATGCGTCGATTGCGAGAGGGAGAGGAATCGAATTTTCGACAGTGGAATATTTTCGGAGTCCGGACACGTTACATGTAAAATGTGTGGCGCGTTGCGGGCAGAACGGTGGTCCCCCCAGTGGTTCTCTCGTTACCGTGGAAAAGGATCTACGCCGTGTGACAGCTTTATCCTATATTCAGACAGCTTTTAGGCTGTGTGACAGTGAATCCACACGGCGATGATCGAGCGTGGGTCGGCCGCTTTAGTTTGCTCTCGTCCTACGCTTCGTTCCATCGATTCCTTTTTAGGGTCAGTAGACCATTTCTGGACCTACTCGCAAGTGCGAAAGTTTAAAAACTACCTACTGCTGGTGTGTCTGCGAAAGCAGAGAAAATCCAATATTATCGAATTTCACATATTTATGCCACCGAAAACAAACTGTATAGAAATGGAATAAGTTAAATTGAAACTTTCGATTACAAAAATACGACGAAGGAGCGATTTGTAATTTTAAATATGTGTAATTTTAAATCTATTTAAGCAAGCAGAGAATCTGTTTTCTATGTATAAATATTAATTTGCTTGAGATTTTTATCCATTTTCGTTTATATAACTTATTTTTTTACATAATTTCAACTTACACATTTCTCTCTAAAAAAAAGAGATTAATTTTTACACTCTTTTGCTTCTTAATAACGTAATTTCTGCAGCAATATCGTCATAATGCATAGTAATACTTTCAAAATCCCCCGATAATATCATATACATTAATCTCAATAATCTACCTATAGAAATCTGAATGAGAACGTGCGGCAAGTGACCTGCTTGTTATGCATATTTTAAAAGAATTTTAAAAGAACTATATTACTATACTAGACTTTACTACTGCTCAATTATGTACCTGTTCGAAGGAATCTACTTTCTCTTCGATCTCTTTTTTTTTTAATGGTGCGGTGCGTACGGCTACGTCAATTAAATTTTTTTGCCTTGCTAGGGGAACGATTAAATTGATCGATAAGTTTGCCGCGATAGTAACGATCAGGTGATTGGCTCGCTACCTCGCACACGGCGAGTTAATATTTCTAATTTATTGTCGTCAAACATATCATGTAGTTACATAAGCATTCTTCTAGCATCATGTTACAATCTATAGTATGTACATCTATATAGTATGTACAATGTACATGAGTAATATACTTGAGTATATTCGTATAAGTGTGCACCGAGCAAAGGCGAACTTATCAAAAATTCTTTACAGATTTCAGACAGTTACAAGTTTTCGTAATTCGTGCAATATTCTTTTAATGTTAGATAATATTATTCATTAAAATAATGTGACTTAACCCGGAGACGGGCGTTCGAGGTAAATTTTATCCCTCAGTATCAAAAAAATAAAGTTCACGCGCGTCACAGTAATTTTAATGTGCTTCTTTCGTTTTTTAAATATTTTCTCCTTAATTTAAAATATGCAATTAAAAATATGCAATGGGTAATTAATAATAATAACTTTTTAATTGGGATGTAAAAATCATCCTAGGTGACCATTTACGCAAAGAAATTAAGTTAGCCCGTTCTCGGGTTAAATCGATACATTTGTTCCATATTTCATTTTTGTATGATTAATAAATCATAATTTCCATCAATGTAAATAGAAATATTTCAATTAATTAACATGTTGCAGTGTGTTTTTGCTTGGAATATTTTTAATAAGAAATAATTTTTTAATTATATCTCGAGAAATGAGAGATAATATGAGTATATGTAAAAATTTTTGGGTAAAAATTATTTTCCACTGCGTAGCGCGATAATGTTAATTGTCAATTTCAATCTGCGCGAGTTATCGATGGCGAAAGTTTATTTTGCCGATAAAATGTATTAATAACATGTCCCGTGTAATAAGTGATACAAGTACACGTTGTAAAATTATGTAGTAATTTCACAACAGTTTCGTAACCGGCAAGATATTCTTCATAGCGCACCGTTAGAATGCCTGATGTTGAATCAGTGTTTATCATCAGATCGTAATTAACAACACAGGTAGTAATGTTTATTTTCACATTAAAGCCGGCAGAACAGGTAAAATTAAGCGATGAAAAACTGCGTGTTTAACGTAATAACATTTTATCGTTGATCGCTCCGCCAATTATTATCAGAAAAATTACGGAAGGGTGTATCCTGGATTAAGGATAAATCATCACGTCGAATCGAATCTCTTGACATGATGAAAAACCGAACGTTAAAAATCGCCGATTGAAACGTGTATTGATAATAATCACGTTTATAACACGCATATTTTATGAATCCATTCTGATAAAACACGCATACAACGGAGATATGCTTATAATAATCCGCTCGTCGGCACGAACTGTTCCAACAATGTGAATTTTAATTCATTTGAGCCCGCAAGAACAACGAGGATGATCATTTCGCGTAAATTATTCGCGCACGCCGTGGCACCGGCTTGTATATATATGCGCGGGTTAACATAATAAATAAACTGCACGTGTCACACGCTGTTACGACCCGGTACAGAACGAGCAATCATGTCCACATGTATTGATATCCATTAAGTGTAGGATAGAATATCGATCAATTAGTTATTCTTATAGTATTGCCTAAATGTTAAAACCAGAAACAAAATTTATTTTTTATTTCTATTGGTTTTCATCTTGTTTTAAGTGATCATATTAGAAGAAAACGCATTGTTTTATCTTCATAGACATGATTTATTATTATTTCTTGCACAATGAAAATTCTGGTAAATTAAAGAAAAAAACATCGCTTCTCTTATAGAGAAAAGTTCCAGTTTTTTAACCAAGAGCATGCTGAATGTCATTTTTATGTTATTTAGTATCTTCTTGTTTTAATAATTTAGTAATTTCTTTTTTTTTTAAGACAAACTTGTTATAACTCATTTAGCGATTGTACGTTGGAGGAATTTAATATTTTATCATGTTGCTCCATATTGTGATGCTAGTTCAATGTAAGTAAATCACTGATAAAAGATGCCCTGGCGAGAGACGAACGGAATTCTTCCTTCTTTGTAGATATTTTGAAATCGTTCGCGTGCACCGTGGGTATTTTGTACACGAAGTTGAAAGGCACTCTCTCGTGCGCGTGAGCAGGAGACTGTATGAGAGAAATTCCGGTAATGTTTCGCGTCCCGAAAGAGTTATAGCTCAAGGGATGCGAAGAAACACGGAATGCATTTGCGATAAACCGTATAAGCTTACGTAGCGCCCGCGCCGTAGCGATTCCGAATTATCTCGGTGCACCGAGCTGTAATTTTTGATGGACACAAATTGTTTCGAAAGTGGTACAGAATTAACAGTCGACTGCTTCGCGTATTCGTGACATTTGCGAAAGAATGCGAATTTATCTCGTACCGATTTTCTCTCTCTCCGCGGATATACTCCTGCTTCGCAAGAAGCAATAGTCGAAAATCGAATATGCCTCTAAACTAGGGCTGGTGATTTGCTTCGAAGGCTTCGACATTAAAATCTTCGAAGATCAAAGTTTCGAAACTTTGAAACTTCGAAACTTTAATCTTCGACGCTTCAAAGAATCAAAATTATACAATTATTAATTTAATATAATAGTAATAGTCCATAGACCACAATCCACAATATAGGCACATATTTATAAAATTATATGACAAAATCCAAATAAAATTTCTAATGTTGCAATTATGTCGCAAAGATATTTTTCGAAGCTGTCAAAGAACAACAGCCCTACTCTAAACGATACAGAACAGTTCAGTTTGTACATTATTTCGATGACAAACTATATAGCGAAAGTAGAAAAAATTGCGTTTAAAAAAATAATTTTCGAGAAACGTTATCTCTTATCTCACTTGATACACGATTATCGGTGTTATCTCTAAAACCATTCTTTTTTAATTTGTTAAAAACTATTTAGATGTCTGGACACTTTTACTTGAAAAAGTCTATCTTCTCAACAAAAGATTGCTGCATACGCAATTAAGCCAGTTATCGATTATAAAGTCTGATATATGCGCATTACTTTTTAATTATTCACGCCTATCGCTGGTCTATATCGCTAGATAGTTAAGATATCCCCGCGCGCATCGCAATGGGTTTCCACACAAACTTAATGCAGAATACTCGCACGATGATCGATTACGCGTATCAAATTCGCTCGCGGCTGTCATATATTTACATTCCGAGCTATAGAAGAGCGTTAGCGCGTTATAGCGCGGGGAGTAGCAGCGGGGGCAGCTCAACTTAATCTTTTCTGTGCAGCTCCGAAATAGGATACGCCGGTTCACCGCCGAGGGAAGCGCTCACGAGGGGACGGAGCATAGACTCCGTGGACAGGCCCTTTCATCCTAGCGACTGGGTGGACGTCAATCTCGAAGTGCCTAGCCCGCCTAGAGCGAGCTCGACTCTCACCAACTCGTTCGTCGACACTAGTCTGCGTCTCGCCGCCACACCTACGTTCAGCTGTAAGCTCGACAATTTATCGTCAAATTGATGTACATCAGCGATCGGTGGATCGTTACCGGGTACCGAGTATGAAAGCGCGCGCGATTCGGACCGAGACGAAATAAAATCACGGCGGAATCGAAAAAAACGTATTAAGAAAGATGAAAGGTATCTAATTAAAAATTTTTAATGAACGCGACTCTCGGGAAAATAGTTGCAGTTTTAAGAGAATTACAGACACGAGATTGAATGTATAGAAACGTCACGTGATGTCACGTAAAATTGCTGGTGCGAATATCGCTGCATCGCTGCCTTCCCATCGTCTCGGTACAGAACGCA
This sequence comes from Temnothorax curvispinosus, assembly GCF_003070985.1. NCBI lineage: Eukaryota > Metazoa > Arthropoda > Insecta > Hymenoptera > Formicidae > Temnothorax > Temnothorax curvispinosus. Next base: position 18,980 of record NW_020227978.1, read on the forward strand.
ATTTCTATTTCAAGTGCCCGGTTATAAGCCGTAACAGGAGTGAGCGCCGCAGGGACTGGCTCTCGCAAATTTAAGTCGTGAGCGTCAGCGCGCGGCCGTCTCTTCCGTTTCTTGTCCGAGCGTAAGACATAAGCCCGCATAATTTATCGCTGTACTACGTATAGATCTTTAACGAGTCGCGTTAACGCTGCGACGATGGCGCGGGTAACGGCCGCCGATATTGTTGGGCATTATTAAAGTCGTTAAAGTCATTCAATCTGTATGCCGTGAGCGTATCGTTGTATCAGATAGAGGAGTAGATGTATAACGAGCGCCGCGCGGTAACCGCGTTTATTCGGATAAATGTAACGCCGCAGGTTCCAATCTGAAGGACGTCACTCCGGTGCCACCTCCGAGGCGAAAAAAAAGGAACAGGAGCAGGCCCTTGCCGCCGAAACCGGACGAGATTCCTGAGAACGTGACCAATAATTTGAGACGCGGCGATACGTGCGAGGAACCGTTATACTTGTCGGTCAGATCGCCGAAGACGGGTAGCAGCGACCAGAACGGTGACGTCGAGGCGCGGGGAGCGGGAAAGACCTGCACGGAAGATCCGAAGCATGACAGTCGAAGGTTGAAAGAGATTTACGAACATAAGGCGAGTTAGTTCATCGTAATTGATGTTCCTCCAAGTTATCCAAGAGTTGGCGAATCAACGTCACGTCATCATTTTGATACAGCGCAATTTGAAACGGCGCTTGTTGGCCCATTCACGTCTTCACTAATTTATTTTGATGTTATATCGAATTTTAATCGGCATAGAATTCGTATTGACATAGAAAATCAAACGCGGATGCGTAATATATAACACACATATATTATAACACACTAATATTATCGTATTATTAAATGTTATCGAGCTTAAATTGTCATATTATATTTGATAGGACAAGGAAACAATTTTACAATCAAAAAAGATGATTTTTAGAAAGTATTGTATTGTATGACTTGTAATAAATAACAAATGAACAAATTTAAAATTTAAAAACATCAAGAGGAAGACACTAATATAAAACATATCTCTTCTGGAAATTGAAAGATATTGAAAATAAAACACATTGTGCAAATTAAGCTTTAAAAATTAAACAAAGTAATTAAATATTATTCAAATTATCCAATTTAGCGACTGTGTTTTGCCTACTTCCCTTATTTATAAATTTAAGAAAAAACTATACATTCTGCAATGTGAAATTTTATTTTATGTTCAATTTATTTAAAATAATATTGATAAATTAATTCGTTTCTGCACGGCGCCGTCCAATTTATGCGAAAAAAATAAAAAGCGAAAAATAAATGCAGCGTACTATTAGGAATTGCGCTAATCTCATTCGAATTTCTCGTTCTATTCAACTTTGATAACGAAAGTAATGACTTCCCTCGACAGGTTAACGGCACCGGAAGGATAATATCTAGCGAGGTGGTTTCCGGCAAGAGAACGCCCGGCGACAAGAAAACTTCGAGGACTTCGGAGTCGGGCCACCATCACCGGAAAGCTCTCGAGAATGAAGAATACGAGAGATGCGCCCGGAATCAATCGATCAAGGACACTTCGGCTCCTAATCGCCAGGACAGACAGAAGTCGAAGGAGCTCGAGAGGCGGATCAGGGATTCCTCGAGAGACGACGACAGACCGGAAACAAATACAAGGACAAAGAACTACAGCACCGTTAGCTTGCCGAATTACGATGAGCTGGACGTGTCTAGGCATCCCCCGAGAAGCACGGCGAACGACGAAGGAGGTGTGGGAGAGAAAATGAAGTCGAGGAGACCCGTCAGATGCAGTACGGTCTCGCTTCCGGCCGAATCTTTCCTGTCGCCCTTTTCCGAGGTTCAGTACAATCATTCCCCACCATTTTATTTCACTGATCGAACGCTAAAATTTTGAAACGTCGTGATGTCTATCAAGAAAAAAATGTGCAATTGCGAAAACTGTTATCGTCACACACAATTACATTTTTTTAAATTGTTATACAATCATCATCGTATAAAACAATCGTTCAAATTTTCTTTGCACTTGGAATATGTATAAAGTTCCTCGCGGCATTTCATTATATTTCATTGAAGAGATTTTTTTTGATAAAGTTACGTTTTCTATGTGTTTCCTCATTTCTCTTTCCGTCAACTTTTTAATTTGATTTGTTTTGCCGTATTGGCGTATCAAGAGAGTTACGGAACTAAGACGATGATTACACTCGTGTCATTTGTCGATTGTAGAAAACCAGCGTGTGCTTGGAGGACTACATCCCGCGACGTGGCAGCATCGAGCACCTGTCGCTATATCAGGTGCTGGGCAAGTTGGACTCGAGCGAGAACGAGGTCACCGACGGCGGATTCATAAAGTACGATCCGAGTAAATTGGAGGATTGGGACCTCAGTGACATCGGTAATTGCGACTCGAACCAACGTCTCTCTGTCGAGGTACGTTTACAAAGCGAGCCGCGTTGAAATCGATATTAAGCTGACGCCCCGTTAGCGCTGGTATTCCAATGAAGAAACTAATCGCATTAAGAAACGTATCTTCGCTCTCTCGAAAACAGAGTAGATTTAGAATGTCCGCGAATTTTATTTTTCACCGTGGAACATCGCTCTAATTGTAAGTAGGAAATAATTAATTTTTCTGTCATATACCCTAGATAGATTTGCACTAAAATTACCAAGGGGTGTCAAAATGTTCCGTTTGACATTTTATAATAATTTATTACTCATTTTTAAAACATCTTAATTTCTAAAATTTTCCCTGACTTTTATTAAAATTACATAGATGATTAATTTTATTAATTTGTTTTCTCTTTTCTTTTCTGAGATTTCTCCGGTAGAAATAAATATAGATTAATCTCCGATAGTTCTAGTGTTAATATTTCTGCGCTACACAATATAACTGATTCAAATATTTCCACATACAGTGATAAAACACATATTATTCAAGTATATTTTAAATGTGGATTACAGAATACGCCGCGGATTGAAATCCATAACGATGAGTCTGCGGAAAGTGGACTTTCCGATGGTATAGACGTTGTCGACCACTCGCGAA
>NW_020227979.1:0-9900 GCF_003070985.1 Temnothorax curvispinosus
GAGGAGCCCGAGGAACTGCGCCGATTCTCCTCGCTTCAACGCCTGTTACGCGTGACAGCGTGGTGCCGCCGTTGGCTGCGGGGAAGGGGCGGCCCGGGGGTCGTACCAGACCGCACGACGTTCCCTTACGGTACCGAGCTGACGTCCGAGGAAATGGAGGAGGCTCGTCTTTCCTGGATCAGGCTTACGCAGGCGAACCACTTCTCCCGTGACTTAACCACGCTCCGTCAGGGCTGCTCGCGATCGTTGTCTAACTGCCTTGTAAAACTTAATCCTTTTTTAGACGCTCAAGGTCTCCTGCGCGTGGGCGGCAGGATAAAACACGCCGTCCTTCCTTACGATGAACGTCACCCGGTTGTCCTGCCGGGCGCCTCACACTTTACTCAGCTGATAGTAGAGGCTTGCCACCGAAGGACAATGCACGGAGGAGTCCAAATGACGTTGAGCATGAGTCGGCAGCGCTACTGGATCCCGCGAGGCCGAGCCCTGGTGAAACGTCTGATCCTCCGCTGCGTTACTTGCGCGCGTTGGCGGGCGGCAACTCCGCAGCAGCTAATGGGCAGTCTTCCCCGCGAGAGAGTAAGCCCTGCCAGGCCCTTTCTGCACACCGGCGTCGACTACGCCGGGCCAATTATGCTGAGGACTTCAAAAGGTCGAGGACAACGAGCCTACAAGGCCTTTATCTCGGTATTTGTTTGCCTCGTCACGCGTGCTGTGCATTTGGAGGTCGTGTCCGACTACACCGCGGTCGCCTTCCTGGCGGCGCTGCGCCGATTCACGTCCCGTCGCGGACTATGCAGCAGCCTCCACAGTGATTGCGGGACGAACTTCGTAGGAGCCGACAAACAGTTGCGCGCCCTCTTCACAGCCAGCAACCCTGAAGGACGACAGATTGCTGGCCATCTAGCCAGCGACGGAATCAAATGGCGATTCAACCCGCCATCCGCTCCTCACTTTGGTGGCCTCTGGGAGGCCGCAGTAAAATCGCTCAAGCACCACCTTCGGCGGGTGCTGGGCGAGACGACGCTGACTTACGAAGAGATAAGCACTCTCCTCGCTGAAATCGAAGCTTGTCTTAACTCTCGTCCATTGCAGGCATTTTCCGACGATCCCGACGACTTGGCCGTGCTCACTCCGGGGCACTTCTTGGTGGGGTCCGCCCTGATTGCCGTGCCTGAGCCTTCGCTGCTGGACGTGCCAGTGAACCGCCTCACCCGCTGGCAGCTGCTGCAGCAGATGCGGGATCACTTTTGGAAGCGTTGGTCCCAGGAGTACGTGCATTCGCTGGTACACCGCCCCAAGTGGCAGAACAAAGAACCCGACGTCCAGCTCGGACGCCTCTGCCTCCTGCGGAACGAGACCACCCCGCCGACTAGGTGGCCGTTGGCTCGAGTGGTCAAGGTCCATCCCGGAAAGGACGGCCGGGTGCGCGTGGTTACCGTCCGCTCCGCGACAGGCGAGCTTACGAGGCCGATCGTCAAGCTCGTCCTCCTGCCTGCGAGCGACGGGGATCCACCAGAGGAAGCATAAAGGGTGAGCACCTCTCGTACGAACGACTGCTGGGGATCGAGGCCCCCCAGCATCGCCTTTTTTTTTTTATCGCGAAATCCAATTTTGTTTCGGTACTTTCCGTATAAGAAATAATTGTACCACGAGATATTTTTTATACAATTTAGTAATGAGGAAGTTATGCGAATTTTTTTTTGTACTCAATTAAAATCCGACGATTGACAACCCATCCTAGTCGCGGCTGTAAATAAAATAAAATTGCGTTCTCTTGCGACTGCGGCTTCTTAAAGAAGCACTACTTATTCTCGAGCATATCCATCGCTCAAGCATATTTACTTCTCGGGATTTAATACCTTTAAGTTCTAAGAATGTTAAATCCTCGCACGCCGAATGTTGTGACCGCGAGGTAAATACCAGCGCGCGGGAGACCGGGTCAACGACCCGCTAGTACGGGATGCGCTCTTGCCGATGGACATTGAAGGTCGCACTCATTTCGTCAGCCGCTCTGACGAGGCGGGCGGTATGTTTAAGATTGCTTACGATAGTAAGCTTACGTTTAACGATAGCGAAGGCAAAAATATTAGAATTTCAGCACGGCAATTGCGAGCCACGAGACTTGAGCAATATCGCCGTGACTTTCGACGGGACGGTTAAATGAGTAAACAGTGGAGACAAGGCATTCTTTGTTCGCTTTGTTTCCTCTGTTTATAATTGTCGATCGCGCATCTCTCGGGGACTTCTCTCGGTGAAACGTGTATCGAAAAGTCTCGAATTTGAGAGAAGCCCCCGAGAGCTTAAAGAGACACGCGCTCTTGGCAACGAGGTCAGTCGCTCTCAACTTCCCGAGTTGCCGCTGTCAATATCGAGTGGCTTGCTCCTGTTCTTTCGCGTACGCTTAATAGATAGAGTTGCTCGCTCGTTCGCTCGCTTAATTCGCGCTGCCTGCATCGGCGCTTGCTTGCGCTTTCGCGACGCGATATCTACCATCGTTATAACTGCGATACAGTTTGTAAATAGTGTATATAGAAAATAAACTGTGCTTGTCCGTCAATTCTGCTCTTTGCCTGTCTCTTCCTACGCGGTTCGTGTCCTCGCTCGCGCGCTTGGTCCGCTTCCGAACAGAAGTCCTGTAAAGAAAAACGACGCTGAAAAATAAAGTCACGCTCCCCGCGATTGGCTGAATACCTTCGTACTCCGATTTAGCGCGGCGCGACTGCCGAATAGAGTCTCGGAGCAGGCAGAATACGTTGAATCGTCGGCTCACCCAGTCAGGCCCACCCATCGAGGAGCGGATCACCCTCTCCCCACCGCGTCTTTCCATAAGGGCAGGGAGTCCGAGTCCGCGATTTAAGTCCCAGACCCCGGCCCCCAAAGTATTTTAGTTTTAATTCGGAGTTTTTCTTCTCCTAGGCTGGTTTTTCTGGCCGCACGAGATCAAGCAGAGGAAGTCTCCACCCCCCGCGGGCCAAGCGAGAGGACATGGCACGACGCTCCTCCAATGACCGTCACGTCCGGCGGCAGGACGTAAACGTCCCGGAAACGTCCAGGCGGCCCGATGGGGCCACCTTCCTAGGGCAGGACGATTCAGCCGCCGGCGCCACCCTCCGTACAGCCGCCGCCGCCCATCCGATCTACACTGGCCAAATACCCGTAAGCAATCCACCATTGATAGACTATGGCTGCGGTCCACTTGACGCTACAAATGCTTCGAAGCATTTCTCTTTTCTTTTTTTTCAATAAAGAAAGAAGGAAAAGAAGAACGCTCCAAAGTATTTGTAGCGTCAAGTGGACCGCGACCTATGTTATCAACCAACGAGTGAGTTAAAAAAAAATATATATATTATATATATATATTCTGTGATCTTCTTAATAAATAGACTTTATAAATGCGCTTGTTCATCAGCTACCTGGTTTGGAGCATAGGAGGTTCCAGCAGCAGATGATTAGGATGATGCTGCGACAGCAGGAGCAGCAACAGCAGCAGATACTGATGTGGCTGTTGCGGTCGTCGATTCAGCCGCCGGCGCCACCCTCCGTACAGCCGCAGCCGCCCATCCCATCTACACTGGCCAACTCCTCGGCACAACTTGTACCTCCGTCGCGTAATTAGCCGGCATCGTTGGCGAGTAATTCTCGGAAAAGGAAAGCGCCATATTCCAAACGCTCATCACGATAAACGTCATAGTGTTGTATATAGTAAAGCTGGATATATAGTAAAGAGTGTAAGGCTGGGGCTACACTATGCGTCGTGAGTACGCATGGTATACAAATGCACGATTTGCGAAAACGCGCATAGTGTAGCCCCAGCATAAGCAGCGACGACGGCGGCGAGCGCCGCCTAAATGTAAATAGTGCGAAACGACTAGTACGTAACGTTCGCGAAATTACGAGAGCGTTAGATAATTTATCTTGAGAAATTCGCGCTCGCGCAGATGAAAATCGAACTCTGACAACGCGCGTTTCATCAAGTCGAGCGATTGAGCTTGACACGCCTGAGAGCTGAACTCCTTTAAGGCCGCAGACTAGTTTCTGATTACGCGATCCTCAATGATGCGAACGAGACGCTCGGTTTGCGCGCGCGCGCCATGTATCTTCTCTTTCGATTTTCTATAGATTATGCGATACGTCAAAAGACAGATTAAAGATTAACGCGACGTTTGGTGTTTTTCAATTCTACTCGGTCTAGCTCAAATGGACTCAAAATTGTTTTCGTCCTTGGTCGAGAGAGAAATTTGCAAATCGGTAGGATGAGGAACGAAAAACTAAAGCAAAACTATCGAGAGACTATTATTACGTATTCTCCCCTCGTATCTTCCAGAGCCCCCTCTTTTTCGCTGCTACTCGTGCAGGGAGTGAATGAAATCGTTCTTTATCTTTATCTTTAATTCATATATTATACATACATACATATATACATATATACATATATGTATGTTGTGTATACTTAACGTTAATTAATAATTAATAGTTCAGATACTATTTGGTGATTACCGCTACTATTATTAACGTAACGAAAAATACAAAGTATATGATAAAGACTTGTATGAAAGATAAACGATAACACATAGATAGGGAGAATCCATTAGAGTTCATGGTTCAAAAATATCATGATATTTATATAAATATCAAAATATCCGATATATATCGGGTATTGGATATATATCCAAATGGGTCGAAAATATCATATTTATATAAATATCAAAATATCTAATGTCGACATAATCCGCTTGCATTAACAATCCTCTTTTCTTATCGTCATATGACGCCGATGGTTTATGGTAAAATCTAATTCCCTGAATATTTGTATGTTTTGCGTGTGAATTGCAAAAGAAATTGAAATCGACTACTAATTAGCGAAATTGTTCAAATAGCGCTATCCGATGCTCCTATTAACCCCGCGTCAGCGGGGTTAATTGCCAATGGAACAGAGAATCGGAAAGCTAGGGAAATTGATAGAATACATCTGTGTCTGCCTGAAATTTCAATGAGTATTCATCGAAGTTTTATTATGATAAGATAAAATCTTTTTTATTCCATCGAAGCGTTACTTCAAATTGCCGATTAAAAGTTTGCCGACATCGCTTTACAGACGCCATGCTCCATTTAGCGTGGCGGCCGGTGCAGAACAAATGTTCCTTTTTTTCATTTTTATTGTTGTAGCGAAATATTGGAGATTAAATTTTAAAATATGAGATATTTAAACAGTATAAATTTATCAATAAAAGTACTAGAAGATAATACAAATCTGTTAAGAAATTTCATTAAAATTTAGAAAAGGATACACGTATATTTAAATTACGCTCGTAACAAATTCTCACTGTTAAATTGAAGCAATTATTGTTCTTTTCCATGTTAGCAATTATTTTTCTTTTCCAATTATTTTATTTTCGTTCTTGGCGTATTCAATACGTCATAACATAATGATCAATAATTGATCGATAACAATGTATTTTCAAAAACAAAGCGTTGTCAGAAAAAAATACATGGAAAAGAGGAGTAAAATCTGAAAATATGATATGGATGTAGATATAAGTTTCTATAACGGTATATTCAGCGAACTTTTTGCATTGTTTACGGTGTCGATTACGGCATTTGCGTCGACGCGTTGACATGTGTGTGACGCACGAAAATATCGAATTCCAATGCCCACACGTGAATAAAATTCGGTATTGTACGCTATCCCATCCTTTCTTTCGTATCATGTTCCCGAGTTTCAAAAATGCGTGCAACACTATATGTTTGTGTGCTTTAATAACATTTTTATGTAATTAAACTTTCCTCTAAAAAAAAATTGTCTAGATAAAAAAGGTAATCACTACGTCAATCAAAACTCTGTCTTCTCATAATATAACGTAATAAGATACCTATGTCATATTAGCTCTATGTATTTTCATATAACATCTGATAATACATCTACAATTATATTTAGCCACTATACAAACATATATTAATCACATATATTAATTAAACATATATTAATCTTACCAAAGTTTGCACCCCTTTTGTTTAAAGTGAAAATATTTGTCAAGCGAAAGAGAGCATAAAGACGAAGCCCCACGGGCAGTAAAATAGAGAGAGGGCAAATATGTCTCGCGATGCGACGCGAAGTCCCAATGGAAGCATATGCCGGAATTGGCGGAGATAAAATCGAATACGTATTCGTGGGCCAGCTTGGCGACGATGCCTATAAAAGTACCATAGTGGAGGGCCACCACCATAAAACGCCCCGCACTGACATTTATTGCCACTCTCTTCGCAGTGGCACGCGGCGGCGGCGGCGTAAAAGATGCTCACAATTTCGAGGCAGCCGGCTACTACTGTTGCCACTGAGAAAAATGTAGTTTCGCATTAAAAGTGAGAAGTTCAAGCCCGTAATGCCCGCAACTTTTCAGTTTCTGTCGTGTAATGCATCGGATAAGAAGCGGGAACTTTGATGTTACTCTTCGGAGCCGACATTTTCACGAGATTTTGCGACATTGTCCGCGATGTGACGGACGTTACACCTTCTGCGCTAGTTTAATATACGTAACGGACCTCGGTAAATTAATTTTATGCAATACATTACTTCTTGCTACTCTCTGAGAAGATTGAAGATTTACTTTTCTTATATTTATGATGTTATTAAGTAGATAATTAGCTTAAAGCTTAAATCATATTGCCTCCCATAAAATATTATATTTCTTCTATTAAAAAATGCTGTCAAAAATTAACATTCTTTGATTAATGTGAAACATATCATACATACTTGTAGATAATAATAATTACACTTGTCAATAAATTACCACAAGGCACTTAGCTGATTTACTTTTACATTTACAACTTTAAATTAGATATAGTACGCGAATATATTGATTGTTTATATAAAAACATCCAAAATTATGCATGCCGAGACTATGGCGGTTCTGCTGTCATGACCTTATTTCCGAGTTCCTAAAACCAGGATCGATAAAGCTGTTCGTAACAAACTTTCCTATTGTTTTGATGTTAAACAGTGACGTTAACGTAACTGCTGTAAAAGACATGTATATGGCTAATAATTTATAAAGACGTTATACATATAATTCGCATATACTATTGCATACTTAATATAGATGTAACTTGTATCTCTTCATTAGGATAACGATGAAGCTATACGCCTCTAGGGAACGGAAATGAGCTTCCTTCTCTGAAGTAAGGTTGTTGGAAATTGTAATATTATGGTAACTTTGAAATTTCATATACATATACGAGCTGTCGCTGCTAGCCTGGATAACATCTCCGAGATTAAACACTCGGACATCTCTGCGTTTAACATGGTGCAACAAGTAAATTTGCGCATTGCGACGCTCAAAATTCTTGACGAATTAATGTAAGTTTACATAAAATTTTTAATAATAATTTAATTTATTATTATTATGTAAAAGCTAAGGAAGTTAGCTAGAAAATTAAGATATGTTAAATTTGGTATAATATTTTTATTTTTACTTCTTCATTGATTCTCTCTTATGTCAAATATACCTCAATTGCTTCAAATTGGATTGAAGATTTATTTTTAAATTAATGTAAGAATAATATCTACTACTTACATGCAGCTTATATTGCATACTTAAATTGCATCTTATATGCAATTTTATCAAAATTAAAAATATAATATGCAGAAGAAATTTTCTGATATACCTCGGAATTTTATTATATAAACATTATAAGCAAAAACTCATATTTTTCTTAAAACGTTTTCTTATCTCTCAAAAAATATTAATTTTATAGGAAACAATCTATCGTATTTCACGATAAAATTCATTTACTTGTATCGAATAAAGATCGCGTAAAGAAAAAATATTTTGTCCGAGTCTGTATGTGCTTCTGAAATTAATTATCAACAAATTTTGTAATCTGTTCTTCATATCGTCGTTTAATCTGGGTATATAATATACTTTTTACATCGTGTTCATAATATTTCTTCCATATATTATTATCATTGTCAACAATGAAACAGTCGACTCTACAAGTCAATTTTACAAAAAACTAAATTGTCTATTTGCAAAAATAAATGCATACCATCGATTTACACGACGAGTGACGCACAATAAGACTCTTTCCCCCACTCGGCAATAATGGAGTGCACTCAAAGTCACAGACACGTTTATCTGACAGTAACGCACGTCGACCACTGCGAGCGGGTAATGTAGAGTAAAACTGGTACGTGTGCATTATATAAAACGACATTAATCGCGAACTTCATTTGCGTAATTTTAGTCAGCAGGCGGGCGATGCCTGAGGTTGATATTCCCAGAGGCATGGAACATGTGGGAATGTGCCATCAGCTAATTCATGTAAATTCTCTTCCGTTCCTCATATAGCGCGGAAACGATTTTATATTGCCTTGGATATATTCATATATTCGGTGCACTAAATGCCACGACCGCAATTGCCGCAAAAATGCACTTTAAATCCGTATCGTGGATCGATCCAACGACAGTGATTTGTCACAACAGACAGTCGGTTATCGCAGACTTGTTTCGCCGCATATCAGAAACATGAAAAATGAACGGCGGCTCTTTGCGCAATGTATTATGACTGCTTGACGCTTGACAAATAAATCGTTTCTGGAAGATTAAGTGGCCGGTATTACCGTGATATGTACGTTCCTGCTATTAACTTTTTGATCAAAATTCATTTTTGCTTCGGTGAATCATGTTTCATAACGTTCTCCGTATCCTTGTCTTTGTTTGCTTGTAATACTTAGATTATTTTTTGAGTTGATAATAATATTTAATAGTTTAATTTAATAAAAGTAATTAAAAGAAATAAATTAATTTTATTCTGTTTAGTTTCTTTGACTTTAAAAATAAAAAAGATGTTTATACTATATATTTAATAAAAGATTAATAATAGGTATATTTTTTAGGTATGTATCTACATGTTTCCTAATAGCAACAGTAAAGATTCATGACATAAATCTTATTATACCTTCAATATAAATTTAAAAAATTAGATATTTTCTTATTTTATATAAAAATTTAATTCTTCTGGAAAAAAGATAATTAACTTCGCCCTCTTTCGAACATATTTTCTCAGCAGCCTTGCGTTAAAAATCTCATTGAATTACTCGACGGTCTGTCAAGAGCGTGTTACTACTTTACGAAAAGTAGATTCTTTCCTCGTCCACGAAAGTAGAAGGTCGAACTGGAAAGGGGGTTGAACTACAAAAAGAGATCTTCACCTTCAATAAGTGTTACACGAGAGTTTTGTTGAGGGGCTGCTTTTTGTATCGACACAACGCTCTTACGGCATCCGAGTCTTCATAAGAGCATCTGTTTTTGAAACACGTTCACGCGTAGCATTCTCATTTCGCAGATATTAGCGTGTAAGATAGAAATTGTCAAGGGTATCTGAGCTGCCTCGAATTAATGCCTTCGTCTTACGCCACATGTGCGTTTATTATTATCGATTCGGATTCCTGAATTATTGGGAAACGTTATTGGCTGAATTAAGGAAGCTTCGGTTGTGGACTAACGAGATATTCGATACCCCGCGCATATCGATGTGTCGAAGGATACGAATACTTGTGGATATTATGCGATAGAATAATGTATACACGTATGTATAAATCGCAAATAAATTTATAATTACCATGTTTAAGGGGATGCTAAAGCCGTCCAAATTACCAACAATTCAAAGCTCTCATTTTGAAACGGCTTTACAGATCGCAACATCCTTTTACAGGAGTAAAGTAGAGGTACTAATGAAGGGTGGGATTGTCAAATAATTAGTAATAATTGAAAAAAATTTTTAAATGCTGTCACCTCATAACTTTATTTTCTGATATAAACAGTTGTATACGTAATATGTACGAAATTAAACTTTCCCACCCTTCAGAAGACGTGCACAAACAATAACGTACCTTTGAAA
>NW_020227980.1:0-2075 GCF_003070985.1 Temnothorax curvispinosus
TATGGATAGTAGATAAATGTAATGAGAGACGTTACATGTATATCGTGAGACTTATATCAAGATATTGTCGAGGTTCACATCTCATATATTATTGAAAAACCTTTGAAAAATTTTTCCTTTTCTTCTTGACATGTTATAATTTTGTTCTCTATTTCGATGTAGCAATGGAAATATTACATTTTCTATATAATCAAACGTGTATGTAGAAATAGTTTATCCAATTATCTTGAGGACATACTGCAATGTATTGAAGACAATTATTGCAATTTTGTTATTATAAAGATACAGATATTAAATATGCAAAAGTAAGTAGGAAATATCGATGGAAAATATTGTTACCATCGAGAAGTAACGTCATAAGTCTATAGACCTTCTACAGGGCCTTGTACCCTCGTGAAATTATGTTATTTTGTCTTACTTCTCGCATAATAGAGATTCTGTTAGGCTAAAGTTATCTTGAGAGCAATGAATATTGACCTAATATTTCCATTATTATACTCAAAAAGTTATAACACGTTATATAGTCTTATACAACCCAATTCTGCTATATTTATTTTTCCGTTTACTTTTCTTTCCACACAATTAAATTAATATAACATCTGATATAATGCATATTTTGAAATTGACGTATACAATTGTTACGATATCTGGATGTTTTCGGCCGCAATCGTGGACATCTTTATTTAAACGAACAGTTTACAATATCTACAGATTATATGTAATTATCATGTTGTACACGTTCACAATATTTCAAATTATGGACCTCGTCCTGTATGTCGACAATACTAACGACTTCACAAACAATCTGAATATGATGTTGACCGTATCAATTTCATGCTATAAAGTACTCATCATGTGTTTAAATTATGAGAATATTGTAGCGTTAATTAACTATCTTACCGAGGAGCCGTTTAAACCACTAGATTCGGATGAGATGAAAATTCGACGACGATATGATAAACTAATACGGTAAATATATATTTTAATTTAGTAATTTTCGATCCCTTATTTAACATTGCTCTTTTGGAAATATTAATTTTATTTATAATATTTCTTATATACACACTTAAAATTACATTTAATTAAAATAAATATTTTAAATAAATGTAATTTTAATAAATTAAAAATTTTAATTGTTTTAAATTCAACTCATTTCACAAGTTACTTCTATTAAAAACTTTTAAAATAAAAATTTTTAAATTGTTTAATAATAAATTATGTTAGTTATGGTAGTACTAGTATCTAATAATATTTTATTTGTTATAACAAATAGATATAAATTTTCTCATGTATTTTATTTTATATAGTTTATGTGTGTTAGTAATCGGTATAACTCTTTAGTCACTTTCTAGGAACAATACATTAAGGTACACACTCTTAGTTACGGCAACATGCATAATCGTCATTTCGTCTTCAGTATTCACTGACTTTAGACACAAAAGGCTAAAATATAGAGAATGGATACCATACGATTATTCATCTTACAAGATATTTTGCTTCACATATGCTCAACAACTTTTAAGCGCATGTTATAGCGGTATTGTAAACGTCGCAATAGATAGCCTTGTGTGCGGATTGTTTATGCACATATGTTGTCAAATTGAGATTTTGGAATATCGCCTGAGAAAAATTTTGAGCAATCAACTTACTGTTGCTTATTGCGTACGGCATCATAATCGAATTTTTAAGTTAGTTATCATTTTAGCGCCAAAAATTATATCTTATTCAGCATTGCTATCATATGTAATTTATTTAGCAAAGTTGTGCGATAGAAGTCATATATTTTCTCCGTTTTTATTTGACTGATATTTCTTTGATTATAAAGAAGTAGGTTAAAAATTCTATGCTATGTCCAAATGATTAAGTGCACTAAAATGTTTAAAATGTACTTACTTTTATTATCATTGTTTAAGTGTAATTGTCATTAAATAATTGTTAATTATACATATTATATCTTCTACCACATACTTTTATCGATTATTATAGATAAATCGTGTTTTTACGGCTTCATTAATATGTTAATTTGTTAATCTGATCTGCACATGTCTAGTTATTTTTTTAAATAATAAAAAATT
>NW_020227981.1:0-2555 GCF_003070985.1 Temnothorax curvispinosus
TCATTAGCTTGTGACGGTTTTGTCAGTTGTACATTTGTATCAACTGGAGTCCTCGCTGGTTTGCAATCTTGCATGCCAAACCGCTCCAAGATAGCTTCAATGTATTGGCGCTGTGTTAAGACAACACTATAGTCATTCTCGTCTTGTTAGAACTCGATTCCCAGGCAATGATTCGCTGGTCCCAAGTCTTTCATCTCAAATGACTCCGCCAAATTCCGCTTCACCTCCTTCATCCAGCTCGGATCGTTGGTTGCGATCACAATATCGTCGACATAAATCGCAATTATCATCACGCAATTTTTCCTCCGCGATGTAAACATACATGGGTCTTGGTCCGTTGGTCGCATACCCATTTGCTTCAGTTTTGACACAAAACGACGATATCATTGCAACCCTGATTGTCGCAATCCATAAAGTGCTTTCTTCAATAAGCACACACTATCTTGATGTGCGTTCAATGCATGCAGCTAACGTTTTGCAGTTCTTATAATATCTTCTTTTTGAGTTATTTCCGCATTTGAACCTACATGTTTTCCAGCGATAATCTTCGTCAATACCTCGTGCAACTGCTCAGGTACCTCCATGTACACGTCCTCTTCCAGTTCACCATTGAGATAGGCGGTTACCACATCCATTTGATGGATTTGCAACCCCAATTCTGCCGACAATGCCGCCAATAGTCTAATTGAAGTCGATCTTGCCACGGGGGAATAAGTTTCATGAAAATTCTCCCCTGCACGTTGTGAGCAACCCTTTGCTACGAGACGTACTTTCTTCTTTGTGACTAGTCCACTATTTTTGGTACAGAAAACAAATTTACTACCAATCACTTTTCGCTTTTGCGGTCTTGGTACAATTTCCCAAGTGTTGTTACGTATCTGCGCAAGGTATTCATCTTCCATGGCTGTTCTCCAGCCTTTGACGTCGTCACTTTGCTCCGCTTCTTGCCACGTTGCAGAATCGTGTGTTATTGTTAAGTTACATTCCATAAACGCGTCATCATTGTCTGGAGTCTCACCAGGTAGACCCTCATCATCCGAAACTTCACTATCCTCACCATCGTTTCCGTCATTGTTGTTAGCGTCCAGATGATATAGTTTTCTCGGCCTTCCAACCGATCCGGTACGCAATATCATCGGTCTTCCCCTTCCACGTTTCGGTGGTTGAAGCCTCGTTGGTAAAGGAGTAGAGCCTTCCGTTGCCCTTCGTTTAGGTGCTCTAACGATGACATATCGAGGTACTTCTGTATGATGCCTTTCCTTGATGACATCTTGAGGTCCTTCGGCGTGATGCTCCTCTGCCTCGTCCTCAATCAACTCGTCTTTCCGTTCGTGTCCTCTAGTTTCGATTGGGTCGGGTTTCTCGTCCTCAAGAAACTCTTGGTATTCACGATCAAAAGCTGACTCGTTCAAAAATTTCACGTTGCGACTCACGATTACTTTACGCGATTTCGGTAGCCACACGCGATATGCTTTCGATTCATTTGAATATCCTATGAAAATACCCTCCTCTGATCTCGAATCAAATTTTCCTTTTTGGGGATTTTTGTCCGACACGAACACTTTCGAACCAAAGATTTGAAAATATATCACCGTAGGTGTTTTCCCTTTCCATAATTTATACGGTACCTGTCCATCCAGCGATTTTGTCACGCACCGATTTCTCACATAGCACGCAGAATTTACCGCCTCTGCCCAAAATACTGGAGAAACATCCGCTTGACGCATCATGCACCTGGCCATTTCGACCAGCGTCCGATTCTTTCTCTCCGCCACGCCGTTTTGTTGGAGGGTATGCGGTGTCGATAATCGCCTCACGATACCGTTTTGCTCCAAGAATTGGTCAAATTCCTTGTTGCAGTATTCTTTTTCATTGTCCGATTGTAATGCTTTTATTTTTCTCCCTGTTAAAGTTTCTGCTGCGGCCTTGTACTTTTTAAACGCACTCAAAACATCGCTTTTGTTTTTCACAAAGATAACCTCGCACCAACGCGATCTATCATCGATAAATGTCACAAAGTATTTTGCGCCCGAATGTGACGCAGTTCTCATCGGTCCACACACATCTAAATGTACTATTTCTAATAAGTTTTTCGTACGACCGCCTTCACTTTTCGGAAATGGAGCTCGAGTTTGTTTCTCGCGAATACACACTTCACATGTTGACATTGTTTGATCGATCTTAAGTTTCAAACACGGTCGTATACACAGGTCGCGAAACTCTCGTGGTGGGGGTATGCCTCTTAATGTAACGACCTGTGCTTTATAGATCCGCTAGCCGCGGAGCGCTGCGATCGTATGGTAAATGTGAAAACAATAGGTATATATACATATATATATAGCTTCAAATTACTTGCTTATAAAGTTTTGTTTTTTACAAAGTTTTAAATGACAAGAAGACGTTTTATTATTTACACAAATTGTATAAATAATGTAAAAATTACGGAAATTATTTGTATAATTTAAATTTTATTTAATAACACCAAGCATTAATAACACTAAAAACATTAATTATTCTTGAAGGATTGAAAGTTTCGTAATGGTTGAAAAAAAATG
>NW_020227982.1:0-15464 GCF_003070985.1 Temnothorax curvispinosus
TAAAGTAGATAGATAAAATATCGCAATTATCCGCCATTTTGGCTTTATAACTATGCGATCACACAAAGAAACGCATACATACATATAATGTTTCACACACAGAATCAGGTTAGGAAAATTGCACTTAATGTGTAGCTATGTTACATTATGTAATAAGATAAGTCTACATTATGTCCATTATTCGACGCCATTTGACTCTAAATGTTAAAGCATTGAGTCTTATGAATTGCGATTACAGACATCTATATATTATATACTAGACTGCTAATTTCCACGAAATCACTTCCACGTGGATCTGAAAAGTATGTACATAACTCATGCGTTATGTAAAAGATACAAATGTTACTTAATTGATTGAATTTCAAGCAATATGTGTTACATATCTACTATTTCCTTTTTTATTTACGCTACGGATGCGCAGATGCTTACTCGTCATATATATGTGATACATATTTTTTGAAATCCATTTTTTTGATACGGTATAAAGGAGTAGCAATTTAGTATCCACACATACATGACGCATACATACATGAATCTAATGGATGGAACAGAGGAGGTATCTTTCGGACTTGTTTCACTAGTCAGGTATGGAACCATAGACCTTATAGATATGCAGATTAATTGTTACAAAAATGTAATTACCGTAATCAGCTGATTCACGTAGAATTTCCTTATCTGCTTTTGTGTTTGCTCGGTTATATATATAAATATTTTATTTTTTATATGTTTTTATCGCGGACTCTCGCGTTTTTTCCCAATTACTTAAATGTTCAAAAATTGGGCCTGCGATATTTGGTGAGCAAAAGCATGTAGCGAAATTTAAGGCAATATTGACCATGGATTACATAGCACATCTTGTCACGTACTTCTCTCTCTAAAGTGTCCGGAAGCACCGAAAGAGGAAAAGAGAGAGAAATATACTTTTCTCTCCAAAGTGTTCGGAAGTATGGAAAGAAAAAAAGAGAGAAGATGGTTCTTTCTCTAACTTCCTCCGTATGTTATAATAAACTGTAGGCAGTTGCCAGTCCATATCTATAAGGTCCGTGTATTGGGACGAACCGTTGGATGTATAATATAGATGTCTGTGATTGCAGTACATTGTCTATTTAGTTACTTCAGCGCGTATTATCCTAGAGCGTCTAATCCAGTAGAGCGTACGTAATATGAACACACATCTACCCCTTCTTAAGAAAAAAGTTAATTCGCGGCATACATTGATAAGTAATCAGGTCGTTTTATAATGAACGCTCTAAATTGTTTGTACTCTAACAGAGCGTCGTGGTGTATGTTGCGCTTGATCAAAAAGATGATTAGGTTCTGTCTGTAGAGAAACACGGTTATTAATTTGTGTTTTGTTTCGAGATTGTTCGGCATGTCTTGAGAAATATCGTCTTGTTCATTCCGTTCATGCGATTTAAAACTCTAGTAATAATTATTAGTTTGGGACTTTACAGGAGTGTTTACTTTCTATGGAACGCATTTGATTTACATGTCTTATCCAGGAACTGCCATCATCGAATGACATCTTTTAATGCAACTTTCTCAATCGATCTGGAATTCTATCGAATTTTCATTTTTCATCTTTTGAATAATTTTTACATGCTACTCTCTCTCCGCACGAAAAATTTGTACTTAATGTGTTTGTATTACTAAGAGTTTGGATTTTTTATGCTAGGTTTTGTAGGTACACAGAGGGAATTAACTCAGTCACAAGTTATTAAATTTAACACTTCTCGTTGTTCGAAAGCGAGAAAAATGTAGTCAATCAACCGAAAGCTTCTGACAGTCTTATTTTATTTAGTAGGTAACATTACATCTAATCTAGTGCATAGTTTTCTGTTGAGAACATTTCCACAGGAGACATTTGTTATTGCATATGGCATTGTTCTATACTGTAATTACTTATTAAATGCTAAAATCTTTTAAGACTCTTGATAAGAAAAAATTAATATAGTGATTTGGCTATCAGAGTGACAACTTATAATTTATAAGATCTATTTATTTTTAAATTACAATAATTTCCGTACGTTATTTAATGCTATCTATTTAGCATTAAGTTATGTAGACCTAGCATAATAGTTGTATTATATTTAATCGGACGATGGCGCCAACCCGACTCGCGGCAAACCTTGTTAACAATAAGGTGGCTGGTGAGTTAATCCCAAACCCTTCACTGACCCTTCTGGTGTTGCAGAACTTGCTGTTGCAGCACTTGCTGCTGCTGCTGCTGCAGCACTTCTCGTATTGGTTTATCTTCCTTAGTGCCTGTTGCAGTTGTTGCTTCAACTATTCCAAATCTTGCTGTTGGCCACCAAATATTTTATTCGTTCTTGCGCTCATTGGTTGTTGTCCAAACGACGGCGAAGTCTGCCGTCGCGAATAATTTATAAATTGCTTTGGCTTGTTAAACGACCTCGTAGAATAAATCTGGCCTCGTGGCGGTCGACATTTAAAGAATCACAGTTTATACGACGTAAAACTTGTTTGTATAAAACGTTCAGCCTGACCATTTGTTGCTATATTATACGAAGCCGTATACTTTATGTTTACCATTTACTCGTAGGAATTGTTGAAATTTATGTGAAGCAAATGTTTTACCATTTCCCGTCAATACAGTAGGGGTATTCAAATAAATTAAAGTTTAACGGTTTGACAGGTTATGTCGGGTTAAAGTCGGGTAAAAAGTTAATTTTTACACTTTTAACCCAAAGATTAATGTGATAAGTTAATGAGTCACTTATGTATTTTGCATAACCTTAAAGAGTAGCGCGCCCAGAGTTAATTAATTAACTTTTTACTCGACTTTAACCCGACATAACCTGTCAAACCGTTAAACTTTAACTTATTTGAATACCCCTAGTGTGTGTGGTAGATCAAAACTATCCCAAAAATTTTTTTTATTAGTTTCCGATCATTTTCAACACAGTAGGTGGAGGAGGAATATCACGGAATCACGCGTTCCATGTAACATTATTTAAATATTTGAAAGCAACATTAAAGTCATAATTTTTAAGGGGAGATATACACCTAGGAGGCCGAAAAAAAGGTCATTTTTGTGAATTTTTTTAAGGAAAATTATTTGAAATTTCGAATTGGGAGTTTTTCTATCTAAAAGTATACACATTCAGGAATATGTCCAATTTTTTTTATTTAAAAAAATCAAAAATTGACGAGGTTGTGGTATAATCTTTGGAGCGCCGTAAAAAAATCCGGGTAAACGGTACCCACTGGCGTTTCTTCAAAAATCATCTGAAACAAAAAAACCAAAAAGATTATTAAATTAGATACTATAATCTAGTACTTGTCATAGCCGATTTTGAAAACATCGATTTATGACAAAATGGCGGACGTTTGAACATAACATAGCGATTTTTCGACCAAAAATTAGTTATTATTTTGCCTATAAAACAAAAACTAAGCAACGAAAAAAAAATTCTATGACAAGTACTAGATAATGATGTATAGAATAACCACAAAAAATTCAAGGCAATCGGTTCATTGGTTTTCGAGAAATTTTGGGTACCGATTTGAAAAACGTGGTTTTGAGAAAAACGCGTTTGAAAATTTGGGAATGAATAAATCATGAAATTTGTCAACTTACATGTAATCATCGATACCAGCTCCATAGTGTAAGTCTTCTGCGGTCAACGGAATGTTCATATTTTCTAAATTTTGTTGTCGGCGCCGTATTCGACCTTCTTTAGTCTGTTCTTGCGCTTGCAGCTCGGCTTTCGCTATGCGAGTTTTGTCTTCTTGCGCAGCGTACAAGTGCGCGCCCGATCCGACCGATATTCCTAACACGTTCATGATAACAATGACGTGACACCATTGTTGAACGTGCATGTTGCAAGAAATGCAGCAATGTTAACGATTTTGGCCCCGCTGTGCATCGTTTTTGGAGCTATCTTCCAAATAAGTTGGTTGAAGCTCTCATTGCTGTTTTGTGTGTATCCGTAGCCATTCGAAGAAACAGTAACTCCAAGGATGACATGAAAAAAGCGATATGAGCAACATTCTACCATTACGGCTCAACAGACAGCAAGCCTGAACATCATTTTTGTCCCGAAGGCCCTGCGCGCTTTCGGAGACGGTTCACTCTCTCGGCTGTAACTTCGTTATTTATCGAGATATTGACTTGCAATTTTAACCAGATATTCTTGAGACCTCAAGCTTCAAGAAAATGCAAAAAAAAAATCGATTTTTTCGACCATGCTAGGTGTATATCTCCCCTTAAATGCTGAACATATGAACACTAATGAAATTGTAGTTTATATGTATAATAATACATATTTCGAATATTATATTTCGAAATACCCGAGAAAAAAAATGGGTATAATATGTGATCAGATTTAAAATATATTATTAAATATGAAAGGATCTGAATTAGATATGAAAAGATTTAATTTTATATAATTATATGTAATCAGATCCGAAATTTGGCGTGATACGATCATATTTTTATGTAATCATAGTCGACTTGATCTTATTATATATGACAACAGATCTGTTGTTGAAGCAAAAATGGGTCACGCATGTCAAATACGGGAAATGAAATATACAAAACCCTGATGTCAGCCACGGGAACGAAGTACGTTAGTTGCTTTTCATTTTCTCTAATAATTTCTTTGTTAAGAGGGTAGCTGCGCAATCGAGACATTATCTAAGGGACTAGATATTTTCTATCAGCCAATTTTCATGCTTTTATACGATAGGTTATTAATTATTATTGGATTGTTACCAATACACTTTACATTTAAATATCTTTAAATAAATCTGATGTTTGTCTAGTATGATTGGAAAAAGTATTCTTCAACAGTATTCTTCAACATTTCGTCTTCGTAGGGAAGCAGTGCGGTCTAGTGGCAAAATTTGACTCATAAACTGCGAGGACTCGGGTTCGAGTCTATCTGACTACAGTTGGAATATTTTGTTTTTCAGAAAAAATACATTAACTTGTTAGTTTTTTTCCAGAGGTACACCACATATTTTTCAAAAGATTTAGTATTTGTACGAATACTATAAAATTGCGTAAAGAGCCTTAAAGAGAAGCGTCTCCTTACCTGTGTAACACGGTTGTTTTTCGAGCGCTCTGCTATCTTGCCTTCTAATCTTTTTTCAGATTTTTTTTCATCGGTTTTACTTTCTTCTACAATGTTTATGGGCAAATCTAAAAATGTTGAAACTTTTTTATTGAATATTTTTTCTCAGAAGTGTTTTTTTTTAAGAATATTTAATGCATCTAATTTAATCTGAATGACTTTTGATATAGGATATTAAAGATTAACTTAAAAATATTTAGATTTGGAGGTTATTGTTTGATTACACACGAGCTTGTTATTTAGAATTTTATCTTACACCCTGGCCTACAATGGGGTATAATGAAAGTCATCGTTGGCTTTCTACATCTACATCTTGCAATTACTTTATCACTATTATCATAACTATTATCGACGTGTTCCGGTTGCACGTGTGGCAGTCGTGGCAGAGTAATCGTAAATTTACTGCCAAAATAATTATTATGATCTTGAATAGTATTTTGTAATTCTTCCCCAGTAGAATGAGTCAACGTTCCATTACTACAAGCCGTATTTGATGAAAGCACAGTGTGCAGAAACGTACCAACATTGTTCGTTGTTGCTCGTTATTGGCCGTGTTATTGTTTGACATGATTAATTTTAAATTATTTTTCGATGCAATATATATGTTCTATCAATATATATGACTCAGCAGCAGCAGGGAAAGCAGGCGTCTCCGCCGCCGGAGCGTTCGTTATTATCTCGTCCGTTTCCTCTTTTACGTTTGATAAGTTTGTTTTTATTAAACGTATTTTACTTTTTAAATGTCGACGCAGACTTTGTAATTGTTCAAATAAAACTGGATCAAATTTTGGAACGTGTTTCAGTATTGATATGGGACGTACGTTGAGTGCTTTGTAAAGTTTAATTAGAATTTTACGATCGAGGTTCTTTAATGCTTGATGTGTTTCGAGCAACTCGTCCTTGGTGATAGGTTGCACAGACACTAGCCTTATTCTTTTTGGCTTCTTTTTATTCTCAGCCTCAGCTTCAGCCTCAGCCTCAGCCTCATCCTCATCATCACTTTTATTAATTTTACATCTGCCGATCTGCCGATCATACCTGTAAACGTATATTATACATACAATACATTTATTTAAACTTAAATATATAAGGTATATGTTTACCTTTGTCTTAATACATAATAAATTGATAATGCGATTGTGGCTATAATAATTATAATTATTATTACTTGTATCAAGTTTTTGCAAAAGTATCGTGAATGCTTCTGTTAAAAGAATAAAAAGACATTATTATAGTATTTAAAATAATATAAGACATTAGTAGATAATATAAAGACTATTCCCTTTATCTCTAAAAAAGCGCATTAACTCGACGACAAAGGCCGTCGATACGGCCGATGAGACCATTATTCCACGACAGTACGGGCCACAGAAAATCATTTTTAATAGATCACTTTCGCAAAAACTTCGGTTCGCCCACTGGGCTCTCCCGGCGCGGGGTGTCGGACAATGTACGGCGTGCCACTGTAAGGGCACGGGTTTGGGCCCGCGGTCCTTACTTACTCGGTTAGGTGGAGCGCGTGCCCCGAGGGCTTCGTGCCCCGGCGGTCACGGTGTTCTAGAGCCAAGCGTGTCAGAGTGGCGTGAGGCCTCGCGGTCCACGTTTGGCCGCGGGGTGGCAGTGTGGTCTTGTGGTAAAGCGCTAGACTCGTAACCTCGAGGAACTGGGTTCGAGTCTACCTGATCACAGGAATTTTTATATTCCAAACTGCTCCCCCCCCCCCCCGCACGAGTAGGGCTCCGTGCGGAGAAACTGGGCTATCTTTCGGAGGAGACATTAAATTTGAAATTGGTCGTCAAGCTTGGGGAGCTTGGGAGTATATATTACATTGCATTATATGCATTTCTTTTACAACCATATTTTTGCGATTAGTATAAAAGTATATATATTGTTACGCTCGAATCGCGTTCGCCGCACTCGCACTCTCACCACATTCGTAAACGCGCCGCGCTTCCCCGTCACCGGGAATAAAGATACTCTCTTTGATGATAAAAGAATGGATTTATTGCTTGATACAACGAGACACGTCTGACAGGTTCGAGATTCAGAGCGTAAATCTGACAAACGATATTTACAAACTAAGGACGATTCGCGACTTCTCGCTACGGGGCGACTCGTATGAGCGCACGGTACGGTCGTACAGCACGGGCGTAACAATATTGTATATAATACGTCATATCACAAAAGTTATGCAACGTTATATAAAAACACAACATAAAATAAGAATGTTTTCTTTTTTTGAAGAATTTCTTCAGTATGGAATATTTTATAGGTAGTCATATATCGAGCATGCTTCTTTAAATTTGTAAATTTCTGAGTTTGCCCCGAGCTATTTGATTCGTATGAATATTGTTATAAAAAATTTTTATTTACAATTTTGAATCCAAGATTCGAAATCAAAATGGAGATCAACTTCCTAAAGATTATTCGTAAACTAGAAAAAATTTAGATATAGCAAAATATCTTTGGTTCGTCTTATATATTGTATAAATAAAAACTGAGATTAAATCGTGCTATTTGAACGCTAAATGAGAGCATCCGACGGGGATAACTGTTGAGGTTGCGATGAAAAAGATAATAGGATGCCCAGAAAACATACTAAAGATAAATTAACTCCGCTTTTGCTCTGCCCTGACTCTCGACTGACTAGTGTGCGTGCTACTAGTTACTAATGATAACGACCATTATTAACGGATATTACACGTTGCTATTCGCAAAACATGAAGTAAAACACAAGTCGAAGATATTCATACCTGTATTCAAGATATACAGGGTGTCGTAGAGAAAAATTAATTTTACAAATTCATTGAATTCCGACCGCGACCTTAAACTTAAAAAGTTTCTAATTAATGAAGAGAAAGATGTTGGCGCAGGGGGAGAGACAGTGAGAGAAAAATTTAAATTTTGAGATTTCAATTTTATACACACAGTTTTCTAAATGTAATATCCATTAAAAAATAACAGTATAGTTTTATTCGAAATTAATATTATAGATTATACTATTATACAGTAGTTTAATTATACAGGTAGTACATTGCAATTTTTTAATGTATAGATTTAAAAAATAAATGTGTACAATTATTTTTATAAATTTCCTTAACTTGTTTGTTCCGGAAACAAGAGGAGCAAAGTAGAAAATAAGAAAGTTATAACCAAAATAGACTTTTAGTGACTCTTGGATCTATCCTCTGCAATAGGAAATAGAGATAATAATCTCCATTTGAGGTCTCCCTTTCTCTGAAAGATATATAGCTAGAAGAACGGAGGAACGTGCTGGCACGGGGTTTTACGATTAAAAATTCGTGGATTATTATATATAAACAGTTATGTAAATTCCACGTCGCGACTCCCTCGTACGCGGCCCGCGTCTCCGCACCGCTCACGTCCGCGACTCTCTCGCGCGAGACCCGTGTCCTCACGTCACTCGCGGCCCGCGTTTCCGCATCCTCGGACGCTCTAATATTGAGAGGACTTAGCTGCGGGATGTCGCTGGAGTTCGTCCCACGTAGACGACGTAGTACCTCCTTTTGCCGGCGGAACGTCTCTGCGTATTCGCGCTCCCTTCGCGCCTGTTCCTCTCGTAAGAGACGAACTTCCTGAAAGACTGTCTGGAGGGTTTCTGTAATCGACGACCTCGCCGTCGCTTCCGTAGCGTCCCGCTGAGGCGTCTCCACTCGAAGCCTTTTCCTTGTAGCCATGGGTACGCTCATCGTCACACGTCCGATCCCGGATGAGCCCCCAAAATGTTACGCTCGACACGCGTTCGCCGCACTCGCACTCTCACCACACTCGCGAACGCGCCGCGCTTCCCCGTCACCGGGAATAAAGATACTCTCTTCGATTATAAAAGAACGGATTTATTGCTCGATACAACGAGACACGTCTGACAGGTTTGAGATCCAGAGCGTAAATCTGACAAACGATATTTACAAACAACCGTCGCTAAGGACGATTCGCGATTTCTCGCTACGGGGTGACTCGTATGAGCGCACGGCACGGTCGTACAGCACGGGCGTAACAATATACTCAATCTGTGACAATCTCAGCTCGAAGAGATTCTCGACAGGTTAAGATTCCATATTAAAGAACCACTTTTGCAATTGCATATCATCTAACATAATAACAACATAAAAATATATAAATAGTGATGAATATGTTTGATTCATCGAAAGCAAACTGTAGATGATCAGGTATTGGATATAGCTCTTTTAATAAATTGAATACTTTATTATGACCTTTTTCCTTAATATGGATTCTGATATCTCGAGCTTTGTGTGTTTTGGATACATTAAAATTTTGGAAATTTTTTGGACAAATGGAACACGTTACTTCTGTTCTTTCGTGATTTGGTTTAAACCATGTGTTCGCCTGACGTTTTATAATTTTTCTTGATTCCATTATAATTTGGCAAAGCTCTGTATTGTTCGGTTTGAAACACTATGTAACACTAAGCGCGATACAGAAATCGCGTTAACAATTGTTTGAAAAACTGCTTACAAAGGTCGAAGAGAGAGGTTTAATTATTTGTAAATATGGATATACATTTAATCTTTTGCCCAACATATTATTACGTACATATTTACATACATCTAAGGTTTAGGTAATAATTTATTACTAATAAATAATTAAACCATACCTCTCTCTTTGACTAGTTTAGTCTATGAAACGCTCTGTTATGAAATGATATTTCTTGACTTGTACATATGTGTTCCTTTTTCTTTAAGAAAATAACATGTGTATAAATAAATATAAAGAAAACATATAAGTAATAAAATATTAAGGAAAATGTTCTAGAAATATTTTTTTAGAAATATGAATTCTATCATCAGATTAAAAAATTGTTTTTTTTTTAGTTTCAATTTATTCGAATTTATATAAAGATACCGGCTTTCTTCTAAAAATTAAAACACTTAAGAAGCACCTAACAACAAACGATAGACTTAATTTAAAATTTTTTAAACTATTTGTGATTTTTTTTATTTCTTGATTGGTTTTCTAATTTTTTATGTCCATTTATGACATCGATGTGTAACGCTAATGTCATCTGTTTGTTTTTAAGACAGTGTTGTTACATGTTATACGCATTATTCTACCGATTGTATGACGTACGAAATATATCTTTTTGATTTATATGACTTGCTTTGATGTCGGTGAAGTTGACATATCATTTTCCAGCAGATCAAAAATAAAAGGGAGTTCTTGTCGCATGCAGTCGAGTTCTATAGTTCCTGATACTTTTTAGTAATGGTTCTGATGATTTTACCCGAAAAACAGTCGATCGAAAAAATGATCTGCTAACTTCCCGTAGCAGATCATTTTCTAGCAGATAAGAAATAAAAGAGAGTTCTTCTCGCATACAGAGTTCTATAGTTCCTGATATTTTTTAGCGATAGTTCTGGTAATTTTGCCAAAAAAATCTATTAAAAAAAATCATCATCAAAACTTACGCAAATGATGTTCACGGCAGATTTTCGAAGTTGAATATCTTCTCAACTAGTGACCGGATCGTTTTCGATCATAGAAATTTCTTTCACAATTCTTAGAGTTCTACTAAAAAACGGAACTCTTATCAGAACGTCTAGAACTAAAAAAAAAAATGTTATGCGAAAAAATGTTATTCGACTTAGTCGAATTTCACGCGTTGCATCCTCGAAGTCGAATATCTTCTTAACTAGTCATTAAGAAGTTAATATATGTCTTGCTCAACATTTAGAAATTAAGTTAAAAGTACCAATACTCGGACATGTACCTATATCTGGACACCTTTATTATTCATAAGTATAACGCGAATTAAAATCAAAGATGAAAATATTTTTTCTTGTAGTTTGAAACTTTAGTTACGGTATCCAAACGTTTATTTCCATATATTTTTTTAAAGGTATCCAGACATAGGTACGTGTCCAGGCATTGGTACATTTATTTACTTTTAAGTGCCCGGGTATTGGTACCTTTATACTTTATAATTGAATCTGAAAATTAAATAATTTCTCTCCGCACGAGCCGAAATAATTAATGAAAATAATTTTGTAAAATATCTATAAAATATCAAAATTTTTACAGCATTATCATCATACTTCAGCGACCTACTATAATTATTTTAATGATGCAACAAAATTATTTTTAAACAGAAAACCGTTTTTTCCGTATGTGTAGATTAAAGGCGTGCATTTCCATGATGCGTGAATAAGAACCTCTGCAAGTTTCTGGTTTTCGTTTGCGCTTCACAAAACCGAATTTTGTACCCGTAGTATCTAAAAATTTAGCTAGATACAGATCTGAAAATAATTTTGTTGGTCCATCAAAATAATTATGTAGAACTTAAACTGATTGCTAAAATGTCAATTTTTTTTACAGAATCATCATATTTCAGCGACTTACTATAATTATTTTAATGGTGTAACAAAATTATTTTTAGATCTGTATATTTAGCTAAATTTTTAGATACTTTAGCAAAACCGTTCTTTCCGTGCACATATTTTTATCAGGGTCTAAATATCGCTAATATATATCAAATATAAAATGTACATAAAAGAAGCCAGTTGTTGCCATTTGTACACACATTAATCTAATAATTTTTTCGTCTGAACGTTGTTGGAATATTATCGAATCATTAGAGAATCTTAATATCTTGAGTTAGACTGATCGAGATTCAGCGGAAGGCAAATATATGTATAATATATGAGAAGCTTGAAGAAGTGCAGAATGTTTCTACTGAGATTACCCGGAAAAGGAACAGACAGTATCTGAACATTTTTAGTCTTTTAGGGGCCTGTGTACATAATTATGTACTTAAAAAAAAAGAAAGAAAGAAAGAAAAAAAAAACTTTCATAAGGGACGTCTTTTAAGACTACCTTATAAATGATAACATTTTACTCCAACGGGATCGATGTGTAGCCCCTAAAGGATTAAAGAAAGAGAAAGTTACAACAAATGGATTAACAACGCGTAATGAGTTAATATTTATTTTAACTGGCTTAGTAGATTAGTGTGATTATGACATTTAAAATTATCATGCGAACGTTATTTGTTACCTTATATATTACTTTTTGTGAATCGCGGCAGAAAGGACAAAAGGATTATGGACACATAGTTGTTTCATGTGTTGGCGTCGAACGACCGACGACACATATAGTTCGCCTAGTTTCGGCGGATTGCACTGATCCCGTTTTGTGGCAGGTCACTGCACTGGTAGGCGAGAACCGGTTGTCTGAGTTCTATTCTACAACTGCACGTGATTTGGACGTTCGTTCTGACCATTTGCCTTATACCTTACACCGACGGTATCGGAGAAGAAACGTCGATCATCGGAGATGTTTCTTCAAGATCCAAACAATGCACTGATGCTCCTGGAACTGAATATGCAACTGGCATCGCCACTCTTTGCGCAGTCACCGATCGTTCTACAACGCAAAGTAGGTGAGAGGATGAATTTAAGCGAATGGGTATTTCAACCCCCATTGCTGCGCGGAGTCAACGTGGAGCTGCTTAATCGAAACCTCTGGCAGCAATTCTACGAGAATAATACAGAAATGATAATTACCAGGAGCGGTCGGCGCATGTTTTTGTCCGTTCAAATAAACGTAAACGGTTTGGAGAAACGTGAGAATTATTATGTCCTCATGGAGATAGCACCGGCTTCCGATTGCCGCCACAAGTACTGTGGATACCAGAACGGGGGCGAGAACAGCAATATGGGTGGCCGGAGTTTTGCGGGGCCGGCAGAGCCGCAACAGCTTTTCGGCTATAGGATTTATAAGCATCCCGAGAGTTTGGCAATGTGGAGCCACTGGATGGACAATCCGATCACCTTCAATAAATTGAAGCTCACGAGCAACATCAACGACCCCAATAATAACGTGGTATTAACATCGATGCACAAGTACGTTCCTAGGATCTGGATAGTCCGTTGGTTTGATGCAAGAACTGCAACGAGCTCTATACTCATTCAACCGCGTTGTTCGCTTTCAAGGAGACGGAATTTATCACGATGACGGCATACCAAAACGAGAACATCACGAAGTTGAAGATCAATAACAATCCATTCGCGAAGGGTTTTCGCGAAATGGGTCAGTCACGGTTCAAGCGAAAGCATCATTCGATCGATCATCAGGCTCAATCGGATTCTAGTCCTGACGAAAGGGTCTCATTGATTTACGATTCCGAATCGAATCAGCCGAACGACCCTCCCTTAAAAGTTCCAAGCCCATTAAAGCATGCGATTATCTTACTTTAGCCGGGGAGTCGAAGTTGGCCGGCCTTGCAACGTGGGAGAAGCGGACGCGAATCCCGCCACCGTTGCGAGTCGATCCCCGGCGCCGGGCGTGCTTGAAACGCAGTGTTCGTGCAATGCGTTTGACACAGATGGATATCCATTCATGAAATAACTTATTACTATTTATTTCTATTTTAACTTGACACGGCTACCGGGGTCAAGTCTCGTCGAGACCGTGGACATGTTCGGACGTGTTTTGTCCTGAATAATTTTTGAAGATTGCTGAACCAATTAGCGCCGAGTTTGGATTGAATCTTTCGAGTCTGTATTTATTATATTCGACTTGTTCTTGGCCGTTATGTGATCTTGAGGAGGATTAGGTGCCATAAAATTTACAAAGAAGAAGAAGGAAGAAGAAGGCTATTGGGGGCCACTGCTACTCGTGGCATGAGTCTCGTGCGTCAAGAGGCGTAATCGTTTCTATACCCGATAACTAGCGCCTACTCTCGAGGAGCCAGCTACGGAGTCACTGGGTGTCTCCGCACTAACCGAGTCATCAATCTCGCATCGTGCGTGCAGTGCTTGGACCATCCGAGAACCCGGGCGTGAAGATTCATTCTTAACTTCTTCATATTTACTGCGTGTTGTGGAGCAAACGGATTGATAGCCGAGAACTTCCCAGATAACCGTGCCTTTCCTTGGCTCCGCAATTCATCAGCGGTACTTGGGCCCGTATCACTACAGGCTCTTAGAGGCGCAGTCAGATCGCCATTGACGCCACTTGGTTACTGCAGACGCGCTGGCCAGCCGACATCTGATCTTGCGACCGAGCCGTACTGAATCGGAACAGCCCCATTGCAGCGGTTCAGCGAGACCACTGGGAGCGGTTGCAGCGCATGACTTGACTGAGAGAGGCTATATATTCGCATCACTAGACCAGAAACTGACTCTGACTCCAGGCCCAAAGAGACTCGTGCAGTGAATCAATGGCTTAAGAACAGCCTGACTCCTTCGATACAAAACGACAGTGCTTGCACCACCGTAGTTTTCAGGCCACTTGAATTTTTGGATTCTAACACGGATTCGCCACTTTTTTCGCGTTTCTTTCTGCCACGATTTACAAAAGGTAGTAATCTTGCCGTTGTTCGCAACGCGGACGGGAGCGAGGCCGCCGTGGCCAGCGTGATAACCGGTAGTAGGTCCGAGAGAACGAGTACGTGTATACGTGATCGCATATTTAACGCGGATCGGCGAGCGATTGGTCGGTCAGCCGCGGGTTTGGTACACGGCCAACAGTGCCTCCGATCACGTAATTTAACTGATTGTTTCCAGTTTCGCCGGCGTGAGCTTGCTTTTAGTATTAGGGCCACGCGAAGTAAAACCATCTCTGCTACTCAATATGTCGTTAAGTCTTTAGGGGCCTGTGTACATAACATGGTAAAAAAAAAATATATATATATATATATATATATATATATATATATATATATATATATCAGGGACGTCTTTTAAGACTATCTTATAAATTATAACATTTTACTCCAACGGGATCGATGTGTGGCTCCTAAAGGGTTAATTTAACTAAAACAATGTTAATTTAATTATTAATTTGACTAGTCAATGGAATTAAAATAACATTATTTGTGTTAAAATAATAAATTTCGACACATGGTAATTAAAAAGAACAAAATGTTATTTAACTCAAGGTATTGATTTAAAATTTATCTTTTGATATTTAATAGCGTAAGGACAATTATAGTAACTATACCATTTTTTATTTATATAGAGTATATTGATTAATGATTATATGTATAGAATACTTTGTAATTAATCGTAATTGCGAGCCGTTTTATCATACACTGTAAATCCAAGTGTGTTATTTTTACACGTATAAACGTTTAAAAATGGAACATTTGACTGAAGCTCGTTTTACATGTTTTGTTGCGTGTTAAATCAACACGTTTAATCGTATTAATATGTTCAACCGTGTTAAATGGTATTATTCAAAACGACAAGAAATGTGTAAGAAGAGCTTTAGTTAAAATAACACACTTGGATTTGCAGTGAATTAGCCGTATAGAAAAAGAATTTCTCATTATTTCATAAAATTATACATTTTTTTTTTAAATGAAAGAAAGTTACGCACGTTGCA
>NW_020227983.1:0-3130 GCF_003070985.1 Temnothorax curvispinosus
GTTAATAAGTTTATGTACGTATTATGAGATTTATGAGTTAATAAAACAAATTATATTTAGTTATTAATAAGTTTTTATGTACGTTGATTAAGATTTGGTTAGCAACCAGCAAACATTTAATATTATATAAAATATATAATATATGATAACATATGATTATAAAAATGTATACGTTTATATATAAAATATATATGATTATTAAATATTTTATATGAACATTTGTATTATTTGTTTAGTCTCTGTTTGTCCCTCTTCTAATATAGTCATACTGCCATGGAATCTCTCCTGCTTGGGTTACAAAGTAATCTGCTAAAATGTCACGTTGCTCCATTGCGTTTCTGCTCGCTCGATGTGCACCAGTAGGTTGTAAACGTTGTGATTGCATCTGTTCATTCCTCCAAGTTCCTTCAATTACTTGACCGTTTTCTAATTCTGAATCAACAAAGAGTGGTGGACAGTATAATCGTTTTTCCGGCGTATGCTTTTCATCCTGTGTCTTTAAAAAATTATGGAGACATACAGTACTTATTACTATCTTATCAACGGCGTTTAAATCCAAACAAATTGGTCGACGATAAACTCTCCAACGTGCAGAAAGTATTCCGAATGCGTTCTCTATCGTTCTTCTAGCACGAGATAATCTATAATTAAATATTTGCTTTTTTTCTTCCAATCTTCGTCCAGCGTAGGGCCTCATAAAATTTTTCATCAGTGGAAAAGCTTGATCACCGATGAAAAAATATGGCGTTGATTGATTACTGCCAGGAAGTTGTATCTGCCCTTGTGGCACGTTCAATGTTTCATATTTAACTGCTTGGCCTATTTCAGATGAAGCAAATATGCTCCCGTCGCTAATACTGCCATTAGTACCAACGTCAATAAGAGTAAATTTATAATTAGAATCGCAAGCAGCCATTAGGACAATGCTGAAACTTTTTTTATAGTTAAAGTAGACGCTTCCAGAATTTGGCGGAGCTTGAATGTGTACGTGTTTTCCATCGAACGATCCAACGCAATTCGGAATATTCCAATCTCTAAGAAAATCTGCAGCAATTTGTTCCCATTTTTCTGACGTTGGAGGGACTACATATAGTGGGGCCAATACTTTGCTTAATACGGTACAAGTGTGCTTAATGACCGAAGATACTGTTGACTCTCCGATTCTATATGCAAAAGCGATCGAAAGCAGTTGATCACCAGTAGCCAGATATCTGTAATTATGACAAACATTCAGTTTAGCCTGGCATCGTGTGAGTATTTTGATCAACTAAAAAGAAATAATACACATACTCCATATTTAGTTTGTTTGTAGTACTTGTACATACAAACTAAGCAAACTAAAGCATTGGAGCTAACACTCTACACCTTTAGTTTCAGTTCTTTTGTATATTGAACCTACCCTACAGAATAGTGCACAGTATATACTTCTAGTACTCTGTGCAAATAACATAAACAAACCTATTGTCTATGCAATTTTAAAATACGTAAGTGATTGAATACATATGACTAACCTCAAAGTCAAAGACAGTCGTTGATCTGGGCACAAAGCTCTCCAATTATTTTTTCTTAAAAATGGTTTAACCAATTCCAACAATAAATAAAAAACGTTAACGCTCATTCTAGTATATCGAAAAAACATTTCCGTGTCATCTTTTAGTTCTTGAAATAGAGCATTAAAATCTCTTTGCTGATTACGGTTCTTATTAATATTCCTAACCCACCATCTCCGATTAACCCAACGCTTAGAATAATTTCTTCTTCTGCGTGACAAAATGTATGCAGCCATCCAATGATAAATATAAAACAGTTCTATGTCGTCCATATTCTGAAAGAAAATAACAAATTCTATTTAACCTTTCCTTTGCTTAAAGATGAAATATTTCAATTATTCAGTTTGTTTCTTTATTATTCCTATTATATCAATTTATAATAGAATATTATATTTAATGCATAAATTTGTACTCACCCAATGATGTAATGAAAAATTTATTCTACGACAATTGATAAATTTACTCTCATTTTTCAAATATTTTGCTGACAATTCACTCCTATAACCTATACTGCAGCGTCCGCAGCAAATAAAGTCAAGCCTGCCACGGTCAGTCACGGTTATCGTAGCGACGCTGCGTTACGAACGTTGTGTGTCTTGCAGAGTCGTACGTGTTCCTACTGTTACGTTCTACGGAAAGTGTGTGTGACCAGCTTAACCAGGGCGTAGCCGACGGCCTTGAACACGTCCGCGGCGTAGAACAGCGGCAGCCATTACGCTAGAAGGAAGGAAGGGGCAACGCATTGCATCAAGGTTTCTGTATACAACCAGAAAATACAGTGGCGACCATAATTACAGCCCAAGGAGTAAGTGGCTATATTATTCAATTTTAACAGCGTCAATCGTTGATCCGGTTACATCCTAACCTCTTATACTAACGTAAATTACTGCAATATGTAAAATATGCAAGCTGTATATATACGAGAAAAATGATGAAAAATGTGACATAATGCAGTATCGACTATATCAATTTATTGCTCGGGAAAAAATAACAAATACTATTAAATGCAGCGATAACAAGATCGCATTCAATATTGTCAATTTCAATGTAGTCAAACGAGACCGTGGTCAATCGAGACGGTGGTCAATTGGGACGGTGGTCAATCGGGACGGTGGTCAATCGGGACCGTGGTTGATCGGGACCGTGGTCGATCGGGACGGTGGTCGATCGGGACGGTGGTCAATCGGGACTGTGGCTAATCGGGACCGTGGCCAATATCAACGTGGTTAATCGAAACTGTGGTCAATATCAACGTGGTCAATAGAGACCGTGATTAATAGAGACCGTGGGCAATCGGGACCGTAGTCAATCGCAACGTGATTAATATTAACGTGGTCAAACGCAACGTGGTCAATTTCAACGTGGTCAATAGTGACCGTGGTCAATCGGGACGGTGGTCAATTGAGACGGTGGTCAATCGGGATTGTGGTTAATCAAGACCGTAGTAAAATGGGACTGTGGTCAATCGGGACGGTAGTCAATCAAGACCGTGGTCAATCGGGACCGTGCTCAATCGCAACGTGGTCAATGTTAATGTTAAGAAATTGAGGTTTAGCAGAGAGGACTTTATTACTTAATAA
>NW_020227984.1:0-2362 GCF_003070985.1 Temnothorax curvispinosus
AAGCTATGTAAATTGTAATTTGACCTATAATTTGTATTTCTATTTTTTATTATTTATTTAAAAATACTATGGTTATCTTTTCTGCTATGGCCATCTTTTTCTTAAAAGTCAGATAAGATGGCCAATGCATACGTTGTAATATTTTGATAATATAAAATTTATGTTAAATGTTTTCTTTTTAATTTCGATAGTTTTACGTACTTTAAGCTTCAGGAATATACCAAACACTGTTAAAATATAACAAAAATAAATGTATGTTTATTGCATTTTAAAAAACTATGGCCATCTTACCCGAGTTTACTCTACACAAGTGCAAACTCGTACGAACGTACGAACGGTTTTTGTGTAGAGTTGCGGCCCGCAAGCATCTTCTGTCTTCGTTGCACATCGAATATCAAACGAAAATAGAGCTATGTTTTCAGCTGCGCGCTATGACGGCAGCCTAGGAGATTTTTAAATGCTTATAATTCAGAAACTGATCGTAGACAATTGACGACTTTGAGACTTTTCACTAGGAATACAAAAACTACGACATATATATATATTACAAATTTAAACAAACTGACCGAAAACGTTTTTTCCATATCTTTTTTAATTTTTTTTAAGTTTTTTTATTATTAATGAACTTTTATTATAAACATGTTTCTCTATTTCTTGTAGTTTATAAAAGTTATACGCCAAAAAGTGAATGCGCTTCTCTAGATAGATAAACTAAATGACGAGGTCGAACTGCGGTTTTTTAATAAAAATTTTATTTGCAGAGATTCTGGGGCTTCTGCTTTTTAAATATACCATCAGTATTCTTCTATACAATACATCAAAATTAGGCAAATACGAAATATATAACGTTTAACGTTTATTATATTTGGAAACAAATATTTAAATTTGCAACGTGTCTGCTACTGCGGCGCAAAAAGTTTTATATCCCTCGCCACCCCGCCGCGCCGGCGACCCCACCTCCCCTATAAGCTTACGCTCCGTACCCCGCATGCCCCGGAGTACTCTACAAACTCACCCTTTTACAAACTCGGATCTCTAATGACTGAAAGGGGATAGAGATCCGAAGATAAATTCGTAAAAAAAATTGCGAGATAACGTGAGCCATACATGCTCGAAACTATTGAATGGTGTTACTCGTGTCTTGCCACTCGACACGCTACAATCACGCTATTTCCTATGCATCTGTTTTAGTTAATCGGTACGGTGAATTTTTTTGTTCGCAGGTAAGCGATTACTTGCGGAAACAGGTGATAGAAGCCGAGCAGGCTAGCGCTAGTGAAAATGAAGCCGTGAAAAAAATGCTGGCCGATCACGATAAGCTCGTGGAAGAGATCTTCCAGCTCGAGGATAAGGACAAGAACGGCTTCATCTCCCACGACGAGTTCAGTGGGCCGAAGCATGATGAGCTTTGAAGTCTTCGTCCCTCATCATCGCGTCTCCGAGCGCTCGTTGCGTTATTATTATGCAATAAAGTAACTATTGATTATTGTTTGTATAAATTTTTCTTAAAGTCTAATTTAAACAAATGTACATGAAAATTTAAAATTTATTTTAGATAATTATTAGATTAATTATTATAGAAAATGTAGTGATCCCTGATTTCTCTCGATATTTTTTTAGAAGTATTTGGATTTACAGATAGTTAGCTTTTGTATTAGATAGACAGTAAATTATAGATAGTAAAATGTATTTCCTTTTTAAAATAACACTTAAATCTATGTCTGTTCTTCTTTTTATCAATCTGCGTAGATACTCATAATAATGATCTTTCAATATAAACAATTTATTTACTCAAATTCTGATTGTACATATTGTTTCAGTATATTTTATTAAGAGCTTAACAAAAATAATGTAAAAAAAAATTAATCTTTTTTTATTTCTATTTTTTTATGTTAAAGATTATATGTAATAAAACATTATAAGTAATATAAACAATTAAACTTTTCTGAAGATAAATAAGTCATTTAAAATATATTAGTGTCTTATATTTGAGTCCATATTGTATATGTACAACAAACTAAAAAAATTATTCTTGTATTATAACTTATAACGTCGCGTAAAGATTAGTCTAAACGCAAGAATATATAAGCTTAAATTTATATATTCCTGTCTCAAGATATTAAGTCAATCTTATTTTATTCGAGAGAAGAGAATAGGAATTATTGATTTAATCTCAATATTGTTTCATAACGCGCGATGTTAGAGCCATAATATTAGGCGCGATCGTTCTGTTACGAGCGTTCTCAAGAGCGTTCCCGGACTTTCGACAAGAAAAAATAATATAAATTAGGAAGGAAAGAGACGGCAAAAGTTAGAAAAAAAATAGTTCAATTTACTACAATACAATATTAATTATGCTGTC
>NW_020227985.1:0-6018 GCF_003070985.1 Temnothorax curvispinosus
ATATATATATATATGTATATATAAATATATATATATATATATATATAATATTTATAAATAGAATGATATATAATTATAAAATTATAAATAGAATTCTATTTTGTAAAATCTGAATTATGAATCGTTTGAAATGGCTTTTGTGGTGGTGGCAAAGTATAATAAATTTTTATGGGAAATTATATGACTATATTTTTTGTAGCTATTTCAAATAGAGGCCAAACCGCGAAATAACGTGCGAATCGATCCACCCTCAGAGAAACCCTTGCACGTGTTGTCGAAAATTAGATCGACATGTGCAACCGGTTACGGCTCGTTTAATCCAGAAACTCAATGGAAGCTTAGTCAAATTGCATTTCTAATTCCCTTGTTTCATTTCTCACTGCACGCTTCAGGAATCGCGCTGACACTTCCATCCGTTTCGCCCCTAAAGGATTTTATCGATCAAACGCGATCATGTTCTATGCTTTGCACAAATTAATAATAATGATCCTTGCAAGAGAGTTCAGAAGAGAGAATCAGAATTCAAAAATTATCTACAAAATTCTAAAACTATCGTGTGAACGTTGAAATGCTAAGATTAATTTAATTTAATTTACAATTTTATGTGATTTTAATTTAGTCTACAATTTTATTTGTCTTTAATTTAATCTTAATTTTAGTCAAATTACATAGCAGTTTGCAGTCTTAAATTGTAATTAAGCAAACTTTTTTTCAAAATCTTTACACGTATGAATCGTGCGAATTTGCGACAATCTGTGACCCTCGCGCGATCCTTAACAGGATTAAGCATTACGTGCATATTCGTTTTATAAGGGGACTGTCCCTCTTGTGATCGATCAGCTGAGAATTTAAACTGTGAAGAGAGAACTTTATACAAACTTCTATTTTTGGCACTTCCGTGATCCAACTCATGCGCATTCTGTTTTTGTCATTTCAAATGAGAAATCGATTTCTATTATTAATAAATATTTTTATCTTTCAAACAATATATTTTGAAGTCGAGAAATATATTGCTGATAAATATAAATATATTATTTTAATATAAGATTTTAATATAAGATATATATCAGACACACGCAGACTTAGCGCCGGTTGTTCCAACCTGTTGGTAAGCTAACTAATAGTTAAATTATATATTTATCTTTGTCTAATGTAAAAAATAAACAAAGTCATATATATGATTTAACTGTTAGTTAGTTTACCAACAGGTTGGAACAACCGGCCTTTAGAGCCATTAATTATTATATAATATATCTTTAAATATATATATATCTTTAAATATATTAAAATTTTTTAATATTTAGAATATTAATTTAGAAAGACCAAAATCAATGGTCGTATTGTCATGAAGATGATAGCCAGACGAGACGATTGGAAGACGAGACGAAATGTCTCTTATTCGGTTTGAATATATCTTTAGTTGAATATTATATAATATTATATCCATTATTAAATAATGAAATAATTATAAGACATATATATATATATATGTATATAGTTCCACACATTTTAGCTTTATTTCTTTCTTCTTTCTTGTAATTTTTATCATCTTGAATGACATCTGATAAAAGCGCAAACCAAAAATAAATGTTCTATTTTATCTTACTTTTGCAAGACATCACCACTTGTTGAAGAAGTCGATTGGGTAATTCGGGCAGAATGACTCTTGATACAATTTTAGTGCGATTGATGTGGTTGCTGGTCGATGTTTTATGGCGTGCAAAATATAGCAGAGCGCCGGAGTGTTTCAGCTCTTTCGTGCATTTCTTCTTTCTTACGTCAAACCCTACGTCTAAATCCCACGCTGGCCGAATGACGCAAACGAAAACAAGCTTAGCTCTTGTCTGCGTGGCAAAGCAAACGCTTGGCATTCATGAAACTTACGAAGCGAAGTAAAAAATTTCAATGTAAAGCAGAACTCTGTTTTATTTG
Organism: Temnothorax curvispinosus; assembly: GCF_003070985.1. NCBI lineage: Eukaryota > Metazoa > Arthropoda > Insecta > Hymenoptera > Formicidae > Temnothorax > Temnothorax curvispinosus. The sequence goes on from NW_020227985.1 coordinate 1,933, forward strand.
CTTTTTTTTTTGAGAAAATGAGAAACTGGCACCAAAGATTTATAGCTAATAAACCAATAAACTTGTTTGAAAATATCTGTCGCAAAAATGATAGATATTTCGGAAAAAGAAACAATTTTAATTATAAAAGTAAATTAATTACGATCAAAGTGGCTATTTAAAAATTAAAATAATTTACGAAATAGATATGTATGCAGTAATATTTAAAATTATATCATTTACAAACAGTGCCGGGAGAATAATTTGTTGGTGGCTTCTATAACGTTTACAAATTATTTGAGATATTGTCATTTTTGTTAAAATTATTACCTTTTTATATTATTTGCATAAATATTAATATTTAAATTTAAAAAAAGTAGGAAGAAAAATATTTAAGAGAAATAGAGAAATAGAAATAGAAGAAGAGATTGATCTATGTGATGAATATTTTACTTTATTATAAATAACAAAAACGGAAGTAATATTATTCCGAATTCTATTTGCAAAGATTATTTTAGACGATTTATAATTCAGATCAGAATTTAGGACAGAATTTTATTTATAATTTTACATTTTGATATACCTACGTCATGGTATATTTTATTCAATTTATTATCTATAAATAATAAAAACAAGAGCAATATTATTATGTAAAGATCACTTAGACGATTTATAATTTGTGTCAAAATTTAGAGCAGAATTCTATTTATAATTTTATACGCAGAATTATTTACAATTTGATATTCAAATATACGTATGTATGTACATATTTTAATGTATATTTTACATATGTATTGTACTCTGATTTCTCAAATGTTTTTCACATTACACGCTATGTACATGTGTATATGTATAATTATAATAAGAATTGCAATTTAAATTCTGTTTGGAAGGAGCAAAATATTCGACATACATACATACATACATAGATTTTAAATATTTACGTTAGGCGACACGTTGTTTGAGGCACGTGGCGAATTTATACATATTTTACAATATACGATGAGTCATCCGCGCGCGCTCTGAACTTATCATTCGTGTGGCGAATCTCAAGCAGGTAGATAACAGCGCGAATCGGTCCGCATATCATTATATGTATATATATCATCGTGTCATTACATTTCGAGGCAAGAATCGTGACAGACATTGGTATTCGCCGAACATTGAGATTTCTACGATTATCTTTCGCGATTATTCGACCACTAAGCGAGCGAGCGATCTGCGCAGATCAACGACTCGCAAGTGTGTGCAAATCGAAATGACGGCTATCTATTGAAATATCTATCTATCTCATTTTATTCATCACAAAGTAGGCAGTGAAGCGATAAATTATCCCATCGATTTATTCGTCTATACGAGCGACGACTATTTCCTTGATCTATCTTTGAATAACGCCCGTTGCGATATGCGCTTGGAATTTTTTTGTCGGATTTGAACGCGCTCGTTTGCCAGTTTCGGGAATAAAAGAGCGGAATAGTATCACGAATCAAGCAGCGAACAGCCGCGATGCATTGAGCCGATGTATTTGTATACACATCGTTTATTAATACGGCGCGTTTTATGAGATATGCGTGTTCAAAATGCATTTGCATGTCCGATATCGAACCATATACATATTTTTGATCGGTTTGTGCACTGAGAGAAAAATCCAGGTCTAAATGATCAGACAATTCGTTCGAAAATTAACAAACGGACAATCCGACACTTCCAGTCGGAATAATTAAAAAGCCGATCAATTATATCAATGATATCCGGCTATCATTGATTGGACATTATTCTAATTTTGATCGGCTTTTCATAATTCCGATTAAAAGTATCGGATTATCCATTTGTTAATTTTTGAACGAATTGTTCGATTATTTATTTCTCTGAGTGTGGTATTAATCGGGTCTTAATTTCGTTTTTCATGACTTCACAGTTGTGTTATACATATATCACGCGACATCGAAATAAAGCTGCTTTCAAATTTGTCGGTCGGTAAAGAATATAACGGGTACGGCACGCGGATCGAAGCTTGAGCAGAGCGCCATCATGACGCATTTAGTTGGTAAAAACAGTCATAAAAGCTGTGCAAATTAATATTTATGATTACGTAGCGTAAACTCGATGTTTACGTGTTGACTATTCATCGAGACACGTATTTCACGAGATTTATTCGGTCGGATATACATATCGCGCGAGCAGTCGGTCAGGAAGCCGTGTCAAGTGTGATTTCCGGTATTTCGATTCGCGAATATTTATCCCCGATTTTGCTTCATACATTTATTTATTTTTGTATAGCGCGAGATCGTAGTCGTCATAAAATGCAAGGTAGCTATTTCCCTTCCAAAAAAGTGCACGAGAAGACGATATAGGTATAGCATCCGATGCGGATGAAATTCCGATGCGAGGTATTTCGCGCGCTTCATGATTTTTGCGGTGCAAGATAATAAAGCGCGCGTTAAATTCAATTATCATCGGGATTTTGCCGTGCAAAATGACGCGCGAATGACGCGCGATATATTTTCGCGGGTGCATGTTACGTGCAAGTGCCGTAAATGAAAAAAGGATAAGAGGAGTAATTTCAAGAAGGCATCGAACGAGCAGACGTGGGATAGAATTCAGGATGTTCAGTTTATTTATATTATTAATATTTTAAAATTAAACATATAGTATTAAAATAACTAATAAAAATTAATAGAAATTATTTAGTTTTATTGATGTTTTTAATTAAGAAATATGAGTGAAAATTAATTTATATAATTATTCACTCTTGACTCTATTATGTCTTACACTTTTGTGTTTAAATACCGAATATTCAACGATTATTGTAATGCTATCTGCATGTAAATAATAATGTCTAAATTAAAAGGGAACTTTTTTTAAGAGGAATGGGTTATAGAGCGAAAGAGAGACGAGTCTGTTTCCCGTGGTGAACGTTTTATTCAATTATATGTAATAATAATCGTCATCATCGTAGTAATAATAATCACCATAATGATAAGAACAATAATGATAATGGCAGCGCGCGCTCGCACGTGCCATGCCGTGCCGTGGAGCTACGTCTCCGCAATCGCCTTCTTACGTGGCTCTACGTGGGTCATGTACGTGTGAGTCGATTTTACCTTATATATTCCCTCCTTTTCGCAATAACGTTGTTTCCTCGGGGCGATGTAATAAACTGACTTGAGTTTACTCAATTAACGCAATCTAGCGCGCTGATTTCGATTTTTTGTTTTGATCCATGCGCCTTGTGGATTGTCCGTGTGCCTGTATGTAGATGTTGGGTGTACCGTGTGTGTGTGTCTGTGTGTGTGTAAGTGTATGTGTGTGTACGTGTGTCAGAGATATACAAGTTTCGATTGCAAAAGAGATGATCTACGAGACGCACATGAACGAGCTCTTGCGTATGTACAAATAGTAAATTACAATTACAATTACACTGTTTTGAGTGTCGTTTTTTAACGGTGGACGCGCCATTATCACGTCACGTTGCGTTGTACAGGTAGTAGTATTTATAAAGTCACAGCATGTATCTTTCGATGTGTAAACCTTCGATTTATTTCCATTGTTTTATTTACCGATAAATTCTTAATTGTTCTGTCTTTTCGTCAATTATTATCCAAGTAAAAATTATTTATCTAATTACAATTTCGAGAAAATGTATCCATTTAAATTTCCATCATACAATCAATTCAAAATTACAGATATATATTTCATCAATTGCCTTTCTTTTGTATATTAATTGCAAAAGACCCAGACGGTGTAACGGATATGCGTCTGTCCAATAATAAAATTCAATGAAAGGAAAAAGCTCGCGTGACGTGATAATAGCGCATTTCTATTTTTAGTTTTTCTTCCCCACTTACTTTTCTCCCTCTCACTCTCTTCCAATTGATAAGTAAATAGGAGTTAGGAGTTACGCGAGACTTTGCGTTAGTTGTTGCTCTTTGTTGTTACTTAATTAAATTTCGATTTTTCACTAAATTTTTCGAGCGACGCAATGTCATCGTACCACGTGAGCTACCTTGGAGATTTTTATATTCTTTGTACGAAGGGATATGAGATTACGCGTTAAAACCGGGATCAGGATTTGTTCCAGTCGAAAAAAGATTATTCCATAAAAGA
>NW_020227986.1:0-1843 GCF_003070985.1 Temnothorax curvispinosus
AGGCAGGCAAAACGATCTAACAGTTTACTGGGCTATGCCACTTACAGATCTTTTCGTAACCAGCTTAATACAGATATCAAACTAGCTAAAAGTGAGTTTCATTTAAACTCTCTTAAAAACATCACTGATCCAGCTAAACTTTGGCGTGAACTAGCTTGTCTTGGTCTTGTTAAGTCAACTCTTGTATCTCCTCTACATTTTTTTACACCTAATCAATTAAATTCATTTTATGTTTCAGTCTCTAATGCTCAGTTGCCTTGCTTATATGTTGACTTTATTTCTGCCATCGATCAGGTGGCTCGTCCATCGCATCGTCCTGAGTTTGTTTTCTCTGCTATTACACCAGACATGGTCTTTAAACTCATTTCTACTAGACCTCTTCATTCTTACGCGTCGGGGTCTGATAGCATACCTCTTTACATTTTGCGCATTGCATGGCCTACGATTTCATCATGTCTTACGGTTTTATTTAACCGCTCATTGGAGATTTTTTCGTTTCCATCCCAATGGAAGCGTGCTTTGATTCGCCCACTCTCGAAGATTCGTACTCCTTTGTCTCCGTCTGACACGCGACCGATTGCAAACCTGTCAGAATTGTCTAAAATTTTTGAGAGGATTGTTGCTAAACAGATAACCGATTATTTAAATGAGCATAACCTCCTGGATTCTAGACAGTCTGCATATCGATCCGGTCATAATACTCAGTCTGCTCTTTTGCGCGTTTGTGACGATATCAAAGAAGCAATTGAAATTGGACATATTATGATCATGATTTTATTTGACTTTAGTAAGGCATTTGACATTGTTCCGCATCTTCGATTACTTATTAAGTTGAAAGAAATTGGTTTCTCTGATGCCGTGATTACGTGGATTTTTTGGTGCTTAACTGGTCGTTCCCAGGCTGTGGTCGACGATGCGGGGAATTTTTCCGACTGGCTGTCGACATCCCTGGGTGTACCTCAGGGTTCTGTACTTGGCCCACTGTTATTTTCTCTTTTCATTAATAATATTAGTAAAGTTTTATCCTACTCTAATTATATGCTTTTTGCCGATGACATACAAATATATTTCTTTTGTCCATCGGCTGATCTTCTTCATGGACTCGGGTTGATTTCTAGGGACGCGCAAGCCATCTTTGAATATGCTAATGTTAATGGTCTTAAACTTAATCTCACCAAGTCCAAGGTGATTATATTTGCTAATCAAGCTCATGTTAATAATATAGATATTACCCTTCTACCACCGATCATTGTCGACCGAACACCTCTACCATTTGTGAGTGACGTGAGAAATTTGGGTGTTATTCTAATGTCCAACCTTTCTTGGAGAAAGCATGTCTTGCATGTCTCGCAAAGTGTTTATCATGCTCTGTATAAACTTAAGTTTAACAAGAACTCTCTCTCCACTGCGCTTAGAATCAAGCTTGTTAACACTTTAATCTTACCACATATTGATTACTGTTGTCTTGTTTACCACAACTTGAGCAACGAATTGAACACTAAATTACAGAGACTCGTTAATTGTTGTATTAGATTCATTTTTAATCTAAGGCGAGATGAGCATGTTACTCCGTTTAGGCGTCGTTTGAGATGGCTTTCGGTCGAGAATAGAAGGATTTATTTTCTTGGCTGTCAGGCTTATCGCATTCTGCATATGCATTCGCCTTCTTACCTGAAGGAACTCTTCATTCCTCTTGATCCAGTTTTGAGGAGATCAGACCGATTAGCCACATCATCACACACCTTTCACATTCCTCTCTATAGAACTACTACCTACCGTAACTCCTTCCGACTATTGTCAATTTATTTTTGGCACTCTCTTCCTGATGGCATTACATCGGCGT
>NW_020227987.1:0-1043 GCF_003070985.1 Temnothorax curvispinosus
TGTTCAAAAAGCTCAATGAAAACATTAGAAATGTGATTTTAAATCCAAATTTGTGAGTTTTTAATAAACTAAAGTCTAAATATGTTTTTATTATTTTTTTCCATGAGTTTATAGGATATGGTCAAATCTCCTTACACGGTGAGTCATGTGTCCCATCCTTTGGGGAGAGATGAACCAAATCTCGTTTTTTTTTTTAATTTAATATAACATTTACGTTTATAAACGTATTGAAATTATTAAATCCACAAATTGTAGCCATATAATAAAACTTTGCTTTGACATAAAAAAATGTATAGATCAATTACAATAAATTTTATGGACCTTTAAGTAAAACGTGGTTCAACTCTCCCGGATTCCCCTACTCTTAAATTTTTGTGTTTAACAATATATTTTAAGAAGAATTAAATCAATTCTGAACAATTATGATATAGTTTTTCTAAGACATAAAAGAATCATAATTGTTTGAAATTAATTGGATTCTTCAATTTTCGAAATATATTGTTAAACAAAAATTTAAGCGTACATATTTTTCAAAACAAAAGTCGTTTTTGTTCGACCCAACTGGCCAAATAATAAATATATTTAAAATCACAACGTTTCAACCGCAATTTCGGTCCTTCTCAAGTGATTCATTAAGCTATGCATCCTCAAAAACTGCGTACAAAATATCGATTACGTCGCTGACATCATGCACACGTAAAGCTAAAAAAGTGAAATAAACTCACGATAGTCAAAGAGATAAAAACGCTCAAAAGTCATAAAATAAAAAGTAAGAATAAAATTGAATTGTTAAGTTATAAATAGTTAAGTTATAAATAATGTACAAAGTAAAATGAAAGGCTTACATATTCTGTGCGTCAAAACGGAAAATGAGAACGGTAGCGCAGAACGAAGAAACGTCGCAAGCCATAGCTGCAAACACATCAGTACAGCGTGACAGACGAAGTCATACTAAATGACCGATACATAACAAATAAATAGATGTGTTCACAGGTGGAAACGAGCAGAACAAAAGTGTAAATTAAGTGACGCCAATCACACGG
>NW_020227988.1:0-1088 GCF_003070985.1 Temnothorax curvispinosus
TTGTGGGGTTGTAGGTCAGGATTAGGTTAAGGTGCGTCGTTCCCACAAATAACGAAATGTTCAATTGGATAAAGTCTCGCTATGTTTATTCATGCTCTATGTACAAAATAATTATATCCTCTATGTGAATGTGTAGATGGTCGTGTGTGTTGGTGTAGGTTATCTTTGTGTAGTGTAATATACGCATTACGAATCTTTGAATAACTGTTTGATAATATTCTCTCGCGGGACCACCAAGTTCCGTCCAGGAGTCCTAGGCCTGCCTATGGGAGTTGATGGAATAGGACTCAGTCGGGACTTCAGGAATCGTGGTCGTATAGGCGTCTTGAAGAGGTGGTCGGTCTGAGTCGCTACAGAGTTTACTGGATCGATTGGACGAAAAGGGCGTCGGACACGTGGAGCTCTTGGTGGTAAATCGATGGGATAGAGTTTCCACGGTAAAAAGGTCTCTATCCTGGAGATCGGGATAACGTCCTTCGCCTGGATCTCAGGAGCCGATACGTTTTCGGGAACCGGATCGGTGATGGGTATTAGCTTCCAAGGTAGATAGGTTTCTACCTTGGAGGACGAGTTCGTATCTCGTGATGTACCCACAGGAACAGGAGCTGGTGTAGGGCTCGGTTGGTCTGGAGTCGATCTCGGAATGGATGGTGATCTGTTTTCCACCGATTGTAGTGTTGCTGGGTCAGTATGACCCCACCGGGCAATCGGGGTAAACCTCCATTTAGTCCTGGATTTGTTCAGTAGGAGACGTTTCCCAGGTGGTAGAGTTTCTACTTTTGTGATCACGATGCGATCCTTCGTCTTGGATATTGGAACAGGAGTCGGATCCACAAAAGCAGGAGTCGGAGTCACAGGAGCCGGAGTACTCGGAGCCGAAGCCGTAGTAGGAGACAACGTCTTGGACTCAGGAGCCGGAGTCAGGTTCGCAGGCAACGTCTTGGACTTAGGAGCCGGATATGTAGTCGCCCAATGGGCTGGGTCGCGACGACCCCGGAAACCTTTCCGCGGCAGGATGCTGGTTGTCTCTCAACTGTATTAACGCCCTGCCAAGCAGGTGTTTTACGAAGGCCCACTGTCGAGCAACA
>NW_020227989.1:0-5738 GCF_003070985.1 Temnothorax curvispinosus
GTAATTATCCCTCGATACCTCTCGTCAAGACGTCGGTAGTAGGCCGACACCCGGAGGCATAATCGACCTCCTGTGGTACTGAATTCCTACAACGTCCCCCGAAGCCGGATGGCCGCTCTCAGGTTTCTCTCTGATAGCACGCTACATTGCACGCACACATACGCACGATGCACATCGACATTATACTTTTATATTACGCTTCCAAATCTTGATTTGGAGGGTTTATCGATGTTTTTCTTGTTTTGCAATTCGGGGGAACTTGTTTTCGCGTTCGTACCATGTTTAAGCAAATATTGTCGTCAGGTGACAGCTGTGTATGTGCCCCAATAAGTAATATTTTTAATTTTTTGGTGCTTTTGATATAAAATCGCGTTTTCCACCTTAGATTTTTGTGCGGACTTTAATTCTAGACCAAGAACTTGCAATTCTGTAAAGCCAATTAAAAGATCCATTGATTAACGATAATGTCGGTAAATCATATGGCTGCAGGATCCCCTTAAGGGGATCCTAAAGCCGTTTGTATTACCGACCAAATTCTATATCTGTCCTTGTATAGACAATGATGATAGACAAGGATAGACATGGTTATAGGCAGAGAGAAACCTGAGAGCGGCCATCCGGCTTCGGGGGACGTCTGTCCTAATCTGCCCTCTGAGAAAGTGGACGTCAACTACGGCGTTACGCTCGGTAACGATCAGAGAGGACTCGGGTTCGTATCCATGCTATGGTTCGTGTCCGAACTACTCAGATGGAGGGGATATGCTGGTCGCGCAAGCCTTTCCTCTGTCCGTGTACGCTAGGCCCTCGGCAAGCTTCGAGCGGGGAGAGAAGGGCAGACATACGATCTGCTGTCTCTCTTGAGCTGTGACGTTGCCGCTTTGCACGGGCCGGCTTGCCGGCTATACCACGATGCCACGCATTTCAGGTATCGCGTCTCGTGTCTCGCCGAGTGCCGAGTCTCGAGTTGACAAATCGACGATATGCTATACCCGCTATATACGTTACATTTGCTTGTACACAAATTTTAATTTTTATATTTATAATTAAATAAATAAATATATATATATGTATATATATTTAAAATTTATAAATATATAAAGATTGCAAATATAATTAATTAAATAAATATTTGTAAACATAAAAACTAAAATTCGTAAATGTAATGTATAGAAAACACCGTTCTATGCTTTTCTATCTAAAAAAGTCTTACATTAAAAACCTTTACTTTGCATAATAAATTTTAAATATAATATTTAAATGCATACCAATGATTATATTATTAACTATATTAAGAAAAAAATGGTAGTTTATAATGTTTCTTGCACTCTTATTAAATTTATTTTACCTATGCATGTTCAAGCGGCCAAATTACGAGCAACAACAGAAGGATAATTGGATAAAAATAAAAACACTTTCTTAAATAAACAATACACATGGGTAACAGTGAGTTCTATTATAATTCTCGTATAGTTCTGAACGTGTTTTAACGTTTATTTCTAATGAGTTCTGACAATAAGCATTATTTATTCATATTTTAAATAATTTTTATCGACCAAGAAAGACGCATTTACGGGTATGTGGGTGAGACGCTGTAGAAAATCTCGGAGTTCTGGCTTATATAAAATATTTTTCGTACAGTTTTAAGCATACTAAGACAATTTCTAAAGAGTTCCGGGTATTGGCAATGTTGTATAATTTTTAAATAAATTAATAACGCACGAAAGTCAGGAATTTATCGAGAATAGGGTTTTTCTCGAGCGATAAGAATTATTTAAAAAATGAATAAATAATGCTTATTGCCAGAATAAAATGAGACAACGTTAGAACACGTTCAGAACTACACGAGAATTATAGCAGAACTCACAGAACTGCAGAAATACGGCCAGCTTCTCACCTTATTTTCGATAAATTCCTGATTTTTGAGCGGTATTAATTTATTTAAAAATTATACAACGTAGCTAGTGTTTGCTAAAGTTAATAAACAGATATATACAACGTAGCTAGTGGCGGGAACTCTTTAGAAAATGCTTTAGTATGCTCAGAACTATACGAAAAATATTTTATATAAGCCAAAACTCCGAGATTTCGCACAGCGTCTCATCTTCTTCTGTCATGATTACTTTTCGGTTAATATTAATTTTTTTAAATATAACACAAAGATTCTAACGCTCGGAACTCTTTAGAAAATGTTTCAATATGCTCAAAACTACTCGAAAAATATTTTACATAAACCGGAACTCCGAGATTTCAACTGGCATCTCAACCGGTATACTCGTTGCATTGTAATTTTTTTTTAGTACCTTATAATTAATTTTTTTGCTTTTATATGGCAGAACTCTTTATAGAACTGTTATAGAACTATAGATCTTGCAAAATCTGATGAGATACAGTGGTGGAACTTGTGTAGGACAAAATGAGACGCTGCGTGAACATAGCGTCTCAGTTTGTACTGACTACTGACGCGTTTTTTGAAAGAAGCCAGAACTCTCAATAATTTGTGAGTTTCTGCAAAATGAGACGATAGCTTCACACACACGTTAGGAAGAGAATGTGTAAAAAATTATTAACGGAGATATTTTAATTTAAAAGATCATTAAAATATATATTTTTCAGGAATGTTTTATAAAGAAACGAAGAAAGTGGAAATAAAAACCTGAGCGGCTTTTTTATTTAAAATATTATAACTTTTTTCAAAATTTTATTAGTATTTTATTAAAAGAAAATGTTTATTCTAGTTCAGACGATAGCCCATATCACTTATTCTGAATAAAAAAATTTTTACATTTCTGATACCTAGAACAGCTAGAATCATTTACTTCGTCTCTCATACTTACGTCTTTTAGTGATCAAGATATAATATAAAAGTAACAAAAAAGAAGAATATTTTTCTTAATTAAAAAATAAAAATAGATTTTTAAAATAAGATTAAAAGAACATGCAAAGTTTAACGTTATACGCTTTCTTCGTTCCCCTATAAAAAAAATCCTGAAAAATACCTATTTTTAAAGACCTTCTCCGGCTCCAGTCATACTCAACTTGTATTCATGCTTAAAAAGTAAAATTTATTTTACTACAGTTTATTTACTAAATATTACGTATAACAACTAAAAAATAAGAAGTTAACTTCAAATCGCGTACTTTACACAAGTATTTCTCGAAAACGAGTACTGCAAGGGTATTGAAACTTATCGCATATTATTAATTTCTATTTTTATATATAAAGCATCATATACTAGTCTTTCAAAAACATTTAGAAAAAATTTTTTTCACAATTTATTAAAATGTCTGTTTCACAATACCTCGGAATAGGAATTCCGTGTTGAAAGTTAAAGCTTTGAAGCTCAATATCTCGATTTTTAATACCGCAAAAGGTACTAAAATTTATACTACACATAAAGCACACCTATAAATTAATGTATATTCACAGTTTCAAGAAAATCTAGAGAAAATCGATTTTCCGGAGAACGTCCTTAAGATCTTTCAAACCAGAATACGCTCTTGTAATTTATTATTTGTCATTAACATATTTTATTATTAATCACATACATATAAGTGTGAGAAAGCATATGGTACAAAATAATTTCAATATTCAAATTATTGTAATAATAAAGAAATCAATTATTTACATTTTCTTCGGTGTGTGTATGTGTGATGTTATTGACAATAGTTTCTTTGCACGTTTCCTTTTCTTTCGCAGATTTTTTACACGCTTAATTTTTACAAGTGTGATGTCAAATACAGACAAGATTTTTGTTTATCTGCTATAAGCGTTATTTTGAATGTAAGATTTTAATAATGTTTTTAATAATCAAATGTTTTTAATAATCAAACATTTTCAAACTGCAAGCGAGGGACAAGCAATATCATCTACCGCATGTATCCTTAAAATACTACGATCTTTTCTAGCAGCACTAGCCATTAGCGTATAATTTGTCCGCCGACATTACTAATTTCTTCTGCAGCAACACATAAAATGTTGAACAGTTTTCTCGAATGGTTGTAATAACAGTAATAACATCTGTATGTCCTTGCATTATTAATTCGTATTGCTCACATTCTCATTCTATTAACAAAATTTTGAAAAAAGTTATAATATTTTTAATAATATTTTTAATAAAATTTAAAACTATTAATTTAGAAATTACATCTTCTGACCAAAAGTGTTTGAAGTTGAAAGAGTAGAGAGAGAGAGAGAGAGAGATTGTATTATTCTTTTGGCGGCCATCAGTGTCGATTGTAATACAATAGGTTGCCGCGCATTCTACGTAGTTCTCGGAAAAAGCGCGCGAGCGGCGCCGACAACGTTGCGTCCCAGGCGGCGAGGCACGTGTTTACCGCGCATGCTTGAGCATGTTAGGAGGGGCGCGCAGCCCGGCCGAGCGAGCATTCGTTTCGCAGACATCGAGCGCGATACATCATGTGTTATTATCTAAATTTCGTTACCCAGATCTCGTGCACGACACATCGTGCACTGTTGTTAAGCTCGCGATAGAATTGCGTCATACTTTAAGTATCGATTCATTTAAGTTGTGAATTATCTTTATGTGTTTTGTATTGTGATTAATTACTTTAAATATCTCAATCAACGAGTCATACGGAAAACTGCTATCGTCACCGAAAGGAATCCAGGGATATACGTCCCGGCGAGCCATGCCGGCACGGGGAACGAAGGAAGGAAGGAAGGAAGCCATTTTCTGAAACGTTCAAGGAATCCTGTTCAGGCTGAATACGAGCAGCTACTTATACATCGAGAAGACATTTATCTGTGGCGTGTTCTGTAAGACTAGCTCTAAGTTTTCATCTGATTTTCTCACAAGGTAACCAATCATTTCACAATTCTGAGGAGAGACGTTAGAATTTCGTCTAGCGTCACGCTAGGAATCCTGATCAAAGGATTCTAAGTTCATCTGAGGGTTATCCTTGTTAGTTTCGCGTGTTGAGAGGAAAACATTCTCTCTTATTTCAGGTTTGTGCACAATTTATTTCGAGTCAATTGTCTAACACTGAGCTCAGTATAAAGGTCCATTCATTAATTAATTCTTTGATTTCAAATCATTTATTTCAATGCAAAACTTTACTTCTTTCTTTTGTGCGATTAATTTGATATAATCAATTCTACAATCTCGTTTATTGTTCATTACGTTACTTTGCGAACATTCTTTACATTCATTTGTAATAAGTATTAAATGAAACTGCGTTCCTTGCGAAGTATATAAGTCGTCTCTTGCGTTATTATCAAACTACCGATTATTCATTCCGTGCGTTTCTATAAGAATTATTTCTCATGGACTTGATAATTATTCTACTAAGTATTTTGTGAATTCTGACTGATCAAATATTCCGTTTATGCTAATATGAATTAATGTGTCGATCAAAACCATAAGGCCTATTAATACTATAAATTGAGAAATTCTTATACTTTATCTTTTTGTATTGAATACATGATTTTGCTGAAAGAGAATTATTTGTTTTAGAGAAGATTTTGATATATGGTAAATGGTAACAAGTTAATGAAAAGTAGTTGATATTCAGAACTCAAAGATTGATACATTGATTCAATAACTATTTCAATGATGTTTGAACTGAACTTATATTCTGATTGAATTGCTTTATTTGTTGAACAGTTCTCTCCTGAAATTACATGCTTCTTTTTATTTTGACTACGTCAATAGAAATTATGAGATTACGTACTTGTAAGGGGAGTAAGCCACTCGTTAAAATGTATTATATTAGTCAGG
>NW_020227990.1:0-1137 GCF_003070985.1 Temnothorax curvispinosus
CGTCAGTGCTCACCTGCTGATCTCCCCCTGGCGTTGGAGTTGATGTCGAGAGTTGCCAATGCTATTTTTGATTATGCTAACAGGAACGGACTTATGCTCAACCCAGCTAAGTCCAAGGTCATCATTTTTGGCAGCCAAGCTTATGTCCATGCTATTGATTATGGCTGTTTATCTCCTATTATCGTGGATGGCACTTCTCTTCCATTTGTGAGTGAGGTGAGAAACTTAGGTGTGATGTTTACGTCCAATCTTTCTTGGACTAGACATATCTCGCTTGTCTCGCAAAGGGTTAACTTTGCGTTGCACAATTTAAAGTTTAATAAAAATTCTCTTTCTACCAGTCTTAGAATAAAACTCGTGATCACTCTCATCATGCCTCACATTGACTACTGCTGTCTAGTGTATCATGGTCTGAGTGGTGAGTTGAATACCAAGTTGCAACGTCTTGTCAATAGCTGCATTCGCTTTATATTCAATCTAAAATATGATGAACATATTACTCCGTATAGGCGTCGACTTGGGTGGCTCACTGTTGAGAATAGGCGGCTCTACTTTCTTGGATGTCAGATTTATCGTATTCTTTATATGAGTTCGCCTATGTATCTGCGGGAGCTATTCACTGCTCCTGATCCGTCACTGAGAAGATCTAACCGTCTGGCTTCATTGGCCACTCAAAGTTTCCTCATTCCGGCTCATAGAACTACTGCATACAGGAATTCTTTTCTGCTTTCGTCAATATACTTTTGGCATTCTCTTCCTGATGTTATAAAATCAGCATTTTCCCTTCCTGCCTTCAAGAGTCTTCTTAGTACCTTCTTGCATTCGTCTGAAGCTGAGTGATTGGGTCATTTCTTTTTCTGCTTGTATTTTTGTCTAGTCTTGCCTGCGTGGTGCTTTCTAGTTTAAGTGCGCTAGTCTTAGTTGCGATTTATAAGTTCTAGGTTAATTTGATTAGTTTTAAGTTGCGTTAATTATAAGTAGTTTTAAGTGATGTAGTTTGTTATGCTTATTTTGCATGTATTACTGCTTTGTTACTTGGTTTTGCCCTTTAGCCTTGCTTGGGCATATTAAATATATATCAATATCAATATCTCTCTCTCTCTCTCTCTCTCTCTCTCTTTCTCTCTCTCTCTCTCT
>NW_020227990.1:1237-2490 GCF_003070985.1 Temnothorax curvispinosus
CCTCTCTCCCCCCTCCCTCTCTCTCTCTCTCTCTAAATATTATTCTTCAAAATTCGATTAATTATTTCCCGAAAAATTCGTCAAACTTCTGATACCGCTTTCCAAAAAGATCGGTAACAAAAAATTATATATTTGATAGCACTCCCCAGGAAATTCAACCCCTACTTTATGTACAATTCTTTGAAATTCGGTCATTCGGAACCGGTTTTTAAAAAAATCAGTAATAAAATATAGTACACTTTATAGCACTCCCCGAGAAATTCTACCCCTACTTCATGTATAATTCTTTGACATATTTAATCAATTATTTCCCGAAAAATTGAAAGAATTAAAAAAACCGGTTTTCAAAAAGATCGGTAACAAAAACTGTACACATTATGGCGCTTGCCGTAAAATTCTACCCCTACTTCATATACAATTTTTTCAAATTCGGTCAATTAATTCCCAAAAGATTGAAAAAATTTCGATACCGGCTTCCAAAAGATCGGTAACGAAAAATTATACACTTCATAGCACTCCCCGGAAAATTCTACCCCTGTTTGATCTACAATTCTTTGAAATTCGGTGAATTATTTCCCAAAAAATTAGAAAAATTAGAAAAACCGGTTTCCAGAAAATCGATAACAAAAAACTATACACATAGTGGCACTCCCCGGAAAATTCTACCCCTATTTCATATAATTTTGGTAAAAATTATTTGAAAAAATTTCGATACCGGCTTCCAAAAGATCGGTAACGAAAAATTATACACTTCATAGTACTCCTCGAAAAATTCTACCCCTGTTTGATCTATAGTTTGTTGAGATTTGATCAATTATTTTTCGAAAAATAGGAAAAATTAAAAAAATCGGTTTCCAGAAAATTGGTAACAAAAAACTATACACATAGTGGCACTCCCCGGAAAATTCTACCCCTATTTTATATATTTTTGGTAAAAATTCGGTTCAGGGGTTTGGCCTGAGCGTTGATGAGTCAGTCAGTCAGTCAGTCAAGACAGTCGTAAAAAAAACACATTTTACCCCTTTTCACCCCCTTAGGGGTGGAATTTCTAAAAATCCTTTCTTAGTGGGTGCTTATGTCATGAGAGGAATACACCCTCCAAATTTCAAGTCTCTAGGTTCAGGGGTTTGGCCTGGGCGTTGATGAGTCAGTCAGTCAGTCAGTCAGTCAGTCAGTCAGTCAGGACATCTTCCTTTATAGATATAGATATATGTAAATATATATAATCATATATGACCATATATAGTCAATAT
>NW_020227991.1:0-1358 GCF_003070985.1 Temnothorax curvispinosus
TTTTATAAAGCAGTGCATACACACGTGTGTGCCCTGTTTTAACGAAAATCACAACTTTCTATAAAGCAGGGCATACACACGTGTGTGTGTGTGTGCCCTGCTTTAACGAAAATCACAACTTCTATAAAGCAGGGCATACACACGTGTGTTTGTGCTCTGCTTTAACGAAAATAACAAGTTCTATAAAGCAGGGCATACATACGTGTGTTTGTGCCCTGCTTTAACGAAAATCACAATTTAGCAATTTATCAATTTTGGCCACGTACAGTATTTCACAACCATAAAATTTTAACTTAAATGGCACCGTTAATGAGTATGCGGACAACTTAATTTGTGAATATAGTAACAAATGAAGTTGCGCAGTATTTAAAAAACGTAAATTATCATTTTCCTACCTTACCGACATCAAAACTTTGAAATTAAATTAAAAAAAAACGAGACTTGAGCGACGATTTTCCTTCTCAGAATGTTTTTTACACACAGAAATAAACAATTTTACAAAGTTTTAAGAAAATCGGAGGGGAGAGCGTGTTATACTAAACATTTACCAAAATGAATGACTAACCCCTCAGTTATAAATTTTACATGTTAATTATAGATTTAAAATATAATTTATTGTAAAACATATTTGGAAATTTTTAAAATAAGTATACAGGAGTCAATAAAGAAGTCATTGACTATAACCAAAAGGTGAATGGTAGAATAGATCAAACTGAAGTGGAGGGTTAAGTATCACTGTACACAACATTCACAATAGTTATTTAGTTATTAACTGAAACATCTGAGCAAATGAGCGCATGAGAAACAGTAGGCCAAACTCGGCAGGCACGTAAATAAATGTCACATGCGTCGCTCATCGACTGCCGCGCGGGTCGATGCGTGACTCCACACTCCACCTCTCGCTATTAAATGATAATGTGATATTTACCGTTGCTAAGACATCTAACAAATAAAATAAGCTATTTTACGTGTCTGCAGAGTCCGACCTACCACTTTTTATAAGCTCATTTGGTTTTAATTAATATTAAAACTCAATCAGTCAATACTATAGATCAGATACACTATTCATACACTAGATATACACTATTCTCTGTAGAACAAGATTTGTATCGTTAATTAAAATCTTTTTCTACAAGAGCTGCAATATATTCACAGCCAGTACTAAAAATCTATAGTCTACATTACGTATGTTCACATGCAGACAATAGTGTCAGCATAATTAGTAATGTGAATGGAAGGAAGATGAATTTAGATTATATAATCTTTATGTTATAATTACAAATATGACAAATATTACAATTATACATTTTAGCATATGTTACAAAAGCAAGGATTATTATTCTCCATATTTTTGGTCT
>NW_020227992.1:0-1336 GCF_003070985.1 Temnothorax curvispinosus
CATTCTTAAAAAATAAGAGTCAGTTATCAGCAGAAGAAGCACTTCTTAGCCAACAAATAGCAAAAGCGAGAGTTCATATTGAACGCAGTAATCAGAGGCTGAAAGTATTTAATATATTGAAAGGTAGATTTTCCATTAGTTTGATACATCTTTGTGAAGATATTTTTATAATTATTTGTGGTCTTGTAAACGTATGTTCACCTATTTTAAACGACGATAAGTTTCCTGTGTAAAAATAAATGTTTACATACTACAAATAAATTGATACAAATGTTTGAAACAAGAATCATTTATTATTTTTTTCGTACGTACATACAAAATGCAGCATTTGCTGGAAATAAACATGTTTTAAGGTATATACTAAATCAGTCACATATTCTTCGTCAACCGGAACAGGAATGACTAAATAAGTCTTGTCGAAGGATGCAAAAATTATAAAATCAGTAACTTGAACATTAATTATAGCCATGCATAATTGAACTTGCGCGTAGTACATGTGGCGTTTTTTAAAAGTACAATTTTCATCGAGATATTTTAACTTCGGAACCACATCGTCAATGTTATGATCTTTTCCATAAAAGGGACATTTTATTTCAATTAATTTTAATACATTTCCATTTTCGTCCAAAATAACACCATCTGGTGAACATGCCAACCACGGATTATTATTAGAAACTACCAAGCCACATTGGTGCACTTTCAGTTGATAACTATTCTCATATACTTCGCGAGCAATTGGTTCGTTTTGTATTCCGTGTTGTACATATTTATTGGAGTGTTCTTTTGGATAAAAATAATTTAAACTTTTTCTTTACCAATTGGGTTTTTTATTATTCGCGTATGTGTACACCTCATAACACCGAGAACTTGTGATCCTAAATTTACGCTCTTCTTTCCATGTGGCAAATGATCTTACACTATCTATGCAAATCTGTCTGTAATCTCCACGTAGTTTATGTGTTGTGTTTTGACAGCACTCTTTAAGGGTCCCTACATCTAATTTTGATAAGTTTTTCATAAATTCTGAAGTATTTGTTCGGCTTATAATTGCATCTATATTATTCGTGCAATCGTGGGAGACACTGTTATCATGCAGTTCTATTTCATCATGTCTTCCATACCTAATTAAACATAAAATAAATAAATAATAATAGCAATGTATAAAAAATAATAATAATTTATTCCTTCGTATCTATAATTAAATGTATAAAAACAAATTGTAAAAAAAATTGTACAATCACTTTTTATTGAAATTCATTCACATATAAGTTATATACAGTAAATTCATTGAGTGTATGAAGTTAGCCCCCCTTTTTTTGAAATTCATATTTTTGAA
>NW_020227993.1:0-29143 GCF_003070985.1 Temnothorax curvispinosus
ACTATTAAATTGTAATCTATATATATTTAATATAAAAATAGAAAGGATTGAATTTTTTACATATATCTTATTGAGTGCCATTTCTTGTTATTCATATATTTTATAAATTTAGCTTATGATTAGATTATTGTAATTAAAGATTGGTTTCTTAATTTATTTGAAAAATTTAATAATGAAAAAGTTATTTTCATCTTCTAAAGAAAGCAGGAATTAGTTATTTTCTCGTTTTCGCTTCTCAGAATTACGTTTCTGGCATCAGACTGTACCTTACCCAATTTGATGTTCGGTTTGATTGGTTCGATTTAGGTTCGCCCTAATTCGATCCAGCAGTTACCACGCAATCGGCATAACGATTGGTGTTGGCAATGTTGGCATGCCAACAATTGCATCGTCGAATCACCCGCCAGGATTTTGATCCTTCATTAGCGCGCTTAGTGCTTTTCGCGATCGGGTGACGTCACGATCATATTAATTAAGAAACCATAAGGCAGCACAGATGAATTTCTATAATTCATCGATTTAACATTATAGCTGTTAAATATAAACGGTCTTAAGCAAAGTTTCAATTTTCCGACAAACGAGGGGAAATCAAACCACTCTCTCTCTCTCGAGGCCGTATTAAATATCTCCGTAATAATACAAATGCCACTAATTTGTATTTAAGAGAGAAAATTTCCAGCGACGACTTATAATAACAAAATTGAAACGTGGC
Source organism: Temnothorax curvispinosus (assembly GCF_003070985.1). NCBI lineage: Eukaryota > Metazoa > Arthropoda > Insecta > Hymenoptera > Formicidae > Temnothorax > Temnothorax curvispinosus. The sequence goes on from NW_020227993.1 coordinate 713, forward strand.
CGCGGGCGACCCATTAAATAATTCCGGACGGGCAAAACAGCGCTTTTCATCGCTCAGTTTCCACATCGTCCGCACAGATATTATTATCCGAAGAATGGTCGTTCAGGTCGCACGGGGAGGGGAGGGGGGAGAAGGAGGAGGAGGTAGTTGTCGGGGAAGGTTCGGTTCCCTGAGTAAACCCGAGGCTTTCCTTTCGACGAGCTTTCGGTATTGTACCCGGGCGAGCTCGCGCACGTAAATACCATGATTGATGGGATAGAAACAGCTCTTGAATCGCCCTCCCTTTTCCACTGCCTTCCCCGCCCCCCTTCTTCGCCTATCCTCACTTGCCGACCATCCGCGAGAGAGAGAGAGAGAGACTACTCTCGTACGAAGTTTACAAGGAGGCCACAATGGGCCGAGCAGTGCCGATTTTCTGTGCAACCCCTCGCGATGGGCACTTAACACCCCATCCATCCCCGGTATTGTTTGATTGTTCAATGGCACGTGCTACGATCCATCCCTCCGGCCACATCCCCCGTCCCCTCGGTCGCTCGCTCACGGGCGCCTGTTCTTCGAACGGTTCTCTCGCGATTCACCGTTAGTGAAGCAGAGCTCACCCTCGGAGATCCTTAGAGACTCTCGAACATTTTTATAGGGATTCAGCGGCCCTTCAAAGACGTTTCCAAGGTATCTTCGGCGATTTTCCCAGGGGGTAATATATATACTACAGTTTCCATAAATTCTTCGAATAGTATATAACCAGTGTAATTAATAATTCAGCAATGATAAGAGTTCTTGAATACTCTCTTCTCCGCATTGAACCGAGTATTTTTCTGCGCCGAGGAAATCTAGATCGGAAAATTAATTGCAAACTTGAAATTTTCTTTACGCATCGCAAACGACAGAAATAAGAGAAACAAATAAGAAAAGATAAAAAAATCTCAATTACAGGGCGAAGTCTTCCGTGCTATCAAGTCCGCAAATTATATATTGAAGTTTTGACGTCACAAGGCGAATAAATTTTACAATTTTTTTTTATCTGCAAAAAGGTCGATTTGTTATGTAAATTCTTTATTTCACTGTTTATATGCGTTAAAAATTGGTACAATTGTTTAATTAGTTAGATCAAGATGCGAAAAGCTCGTCGCTTTCTCGAGACGGACTAATTGCTCGACTTTACCAGGTGCATCAACCGTAAAACTAGGTATACCCAGCCCGCAGGTACACCCGGTTAATTGAGTGGGAACAGACTGTCGCGGTTGACAACGCCCACAAAACCACCTCCACTCTTCCACGGGATGTCGATAGAATAACTGCCAGGTGTAAATACACTCCCGGATTCCCTTACAATCGCGAATTAACGTGCCTTTGCACTCAACAATCTGTCGATTACGAAAGTACTTTTGTTTTCGTTTTTTGATCCCTTTGAATTAACTACGTTTGTACGTTATAAGTGGCTGACAAGTGGCTCAATTTAAATGGCATTGTGACATATTTATTAAACGAAAGAAAAGAACACCCGAAAAAGTACTAATTACTGAATTTTTAATAACAATAGTTTTAAACCTCTTGGTTAGAAGTTTAAATATTTTTCAAATCTGAAATAATTAAAACTACATCTCATAATGCAAACATTATGCTTAATAAGCTGCTTGATAAATAATTGTTTGCCATCGTGTAAGTACCTAATAACATTTATGTGAAAATTTGGGAAATTATTTGTGTAAATTCATAATTGTACAAAAAGGTAAATTATAATCAACTAAGTCTAATGATGAAAGAATCGTTAGTGTTGTGTTGCCGGAAAAGGGTTGAGACGTTGAGAGGAGGTGCGAGTGCTCGGGACTTCAATTTAACTGGCGGGGTTCGATGGCCACTCGAAAGGCCGAGTGGGAATAAAACGTATTGCGGTGGGAGATCAAAGATGAAGGTCGTTGATCGAACATGCAGAAGGTATGTATAGGTATATGTATGTGCGCGACGCATCGCCATTACCGTTCGAAATCCAAAGCGCCTGCTGGGACATCGCACAGAATTTTTATGCAGAGAGCATCTCTTTAGAGATGCGCGAGAGATCAAATTAGAACTCGAGACGTCAGATCAAAATATACTTACTCCCCTGCGCGTGAGCTCCTCGTTCAAATCCTTCCTTTTCGCGTTTCTTTATTCCGCTTCAATTTTGACAGCAAATATCGCGGAGTCACTGACGTTAAAAATTACCAGAGATTGTCACAATATAACAATACAATAATAACGATATTGCATTTAGAAAAATGTTATTTTCATTACTTTTTCGGATGTCAATTAATGTTTAAATTTTTGAATGTGCGAATTTTATACCGATGGAAATGGTTGTCACGAATATTTGAGGAAAAATATGAAACATTTCCCAAATATTTTATAAATAAAAGCAAGTTTCTCGTGTACAGCGACGTACACAAACGCATGTACACAATTGCACTTTTAATTTATATTATGTCATAAAAATTTATTATTTAATTACATTAATTCAAACTTTGTTGATTTATTATCGATGCATGTTTAAAAAGTATTCTTTAATTTTTTTTATTACATTATACATATTACTCGTGGTAAAAGAGAGTATTATAAAGTACCTAATATCGCAGAAACATATACTTCAACAATATTTACACGTCATATTATTTCCTATGTAATTTAATTAGAAAGCGAGGAAGACAAAAAGAGAGAGAAATTTGCGAGGAGGTATAGCTGAGGTGAGACGCGCGGTGACACAAGAAATGCGAGGAAAGGGGATGGGATGTGGGATGGGGTCGGGGCTGGGCTCGAAGCTCCAAGGGGAGATGGCAGGAATATATCCGTAGAATTGCACGTGATGCGAAAATTCGTTTACATGCTGCCGAGGCTGGCATCCCTATAATGTCTACCAATGCCGAGCATTCCATTCCGCTTGGATGACGCGTATTCCCCGAGACTTTATGTGCGTGTACGTGTATTTCGCGCCGCGAGTAGAAAATGCTGTCGCGAGACTCCGTGCCTACGAGCCGACGATTTTTAACAAACCCGTCTGGGATCGATATCAAAATTATATCTGCGATTCCCTTCGGTTTCTGCCGTTAATCGCGCGCTTCGAATAAATATTCATTTTTTTTACAATAACAAAAAATACGTTTGTGCTGTATTTTTTTTTCATTATCCAAGAATAATAATCTTTCTCGAAGCTTTTGTAATTAGGTTGTTATATTTCAGGAACGCAACAATCCGTATTAAGTTTTCTTTATAATACTATCATTAATTTTACGTGAAAATGAAATTTTTCTTCCGCAGCTCTTAAAGGATTTTTTTTTTTTTTAATAAGAGTATCATCTCTCTTTTTTCGGAGAAGTTAATGAAATTGTGAAGAGCTTTTCAACTTTCATTATTTCGGTTTTTATTTTCATATAAACCATATCTCTCTGTAACATACTACATTAAAGAAATTAAAAGAAAGGTTTATGAGGAAAATTATTACAATATGCAAAGAGAAATTTTGTATTCTTTAAAATGAAAATTCTTTAAATAAACTTTAAAAGTCTATGATATTTCACTCATACTTTTCAATCGGAATTTATCCGTATTTATTTAATTTATCATGAAAGCGTAAGATTTCGAATATTTCTGAACTTTTTCTCGCGTAGGTACCTAATAAGTTTTCGTGCTCGCGCGCATCTTTCTGTTTTCCCGAGAAGCGCGAATATTATTATAATCAAATTCCGCTACCGACGTAATAGGTGGATTTTGCGTGACTTGTCGATCGTTCTGTATCGCCCTGCGCGTCCGGGGGATGAATACGAATGGCGAGTCAACGGGGCGTACCTGTTGGTAAGCAGACGCGCAATATGGAATATCGAATGCACTGACTCGGCTGTCTCGGCCAGACATCCCCGCGTAGTTCGACCACCGGATGCATCAAATGCACCAAATGCAGCGTGATAACGTCACTGACAGGACGTAGGGTCGGTAATTCGGCAACGACGTGAAAGGGGGAGGCGACACGGGGGAGAAGGGCGAAGGGGGTTAGTGAAATAGTTCCATCCCCGCAACCCTCGCCCAGTCTGCCGCGAGTAATTTTCGAAATTGGCCTTCCAGGAACGCGACGGTTGATTCGACGCTCGTAAAAAATCGAGAGAGCGGTAGGGAGGGGGAGGAAGGGAGGAGAGGGTTGTGCGTTCGAGATGAATGATCGTTTCGATGGATGAAATACGGCGTCCCTAACAGAGGAGACTCGATGTGTACCGCGAAGAATAATATTCGCCCGTTTTGCGAAAGGCGCGTATTGAGATTTGTAATACGGTAGAAGTTTTTAGAGTACTCCGGCGCGCGCCATCGGGAGAGATACCGGTTACCCTCCGCGGAACACTCGCCGCAAACTCCGAGACTGATGTTTGAATTTCCGGAACTCCGCTGTTCTTCGGAACTTCAAATTCATAGACCTGGAGAGACTTTATAGAATTTGTTACCGCGGATATATGTCTGACGAGCGGGCTCTACTCCGAGGTGATCCCCCTGTACTCGGCGAGACGTGTGATCGGCGAGGTTGTATATATAGCGTATCTCCCCAAAGTTTGACATCGTTTTTGTTCCGGGGCTACTTATCCGCGCTCCATCATTCACGGTCACACGGTCTGCTCGGCGAGTGTATATACCTATATACGGAGTAGGTTTACGTCGTTCCGTTGATTACGGTAAGTGTTCGGATGTTGATACTGCGAATGGTCAATACTCATCCTATCCTCGGCTTTCGCCGCGGAGACTTGTTTGCGGTAAGGGTCGTGCCGGAAAGCTCGCCGCAGAGCTTACCGGAAGTCGCTTCAGGAACAACAAGCGACGCTACGCCTCGCTTTTTTCACTTCCTGTTGATCCTGTCCAGCGATCAACTGAGGATTATTTCAGTTTCAGATTTCAAGAGATAATGATCGTAATTTCAAATTGTTCAACTGTTCCTAGATAGTTAAATAAATCTTATATTACGCAAATAATACGTAGTATATTATATATTTTCAAAAGAGAGTTAAAATAATTTAATTTTAATTTCATACGTACATTTAATATGAATAATGCAATTACATATTCCAATTCAAACAGAGCTAACACTGCCGCACGTGATTTATTATACATTCTGTAATTAATAATTCCTGAGATACATTAAGCGTGTTAAATAAATTATTCTATTTCAAAGACTGAAATCTTTGCAAAAGTTATAACAATAGCCGCGGAAGGATTTCGTCGACTGCTTCACGGTTGAGATCAGAGGCTCTTTTGTTCCTTATACTTTTTAGCTTCTTCGCGAAGGAGACATCCCCAAAGGAAGGGGCGCCGTGCAACGCTACCGCCCGGGGAGCCCTTTTATTGACGGTGATAAACATTTTTATGAACCCCACGCGAATTACTACTTTTTATAACTCTGTCGCTCGATCTGTCGCTTTCTCCAATCCCTAGCGTTTCCTCCCTCGGATGTGTCCTCGGAAAGTTTTCCCCCCTTTAAGGAAATTCAACATCGCGAGAGCTTGACGTAGCCACCGACCGCGAGAGCTATGACTTTAGAGAGCGAGACTTGAAAACATAAAGAATTTTGCAACTTAAATATTTACGGGATCATAAATTTAAAATTAAAGGTAATCGAGTCATGAATTCAAAGAGCAGATTGCTGATATTGAGAGACATTAATATCACGATTAAAAAAAGATGGACTCAGTAAAGTTTAAAACATTCTGGAAAATTTGTCTGGTTGACAATAAATTACAATTTAAGCTATTAATACTCTGAATTGCTCATTTATTGTTTTTGAAATTTTCTACTTTGCAAACACGACTGACCTTAGTTTATTATTTTGGATTTTCAAACTTTGTACTTTTAAATCTTTCTGACAAAAGTGAAGTAATCGCGGCTTAAAGACTTTGGACTTCCTACAAAAAGTGTCTCTTCATTATTATACGATAGTTTTTGAGATCGTCAGTTTGCAAATAAGGATCTAAAAATACTCATATTTTATTTATTTTAACCGACGTCGTTGCAGCGACAATGTTGCTGCCGTAAAACAAACAAATTCAACTTTATTCATTTAATTCAACTTCATGACATGTAAATCCCTGGTTCCCGGGATCCTTAGATCCGGGTAGGATTATATTGTGCCGCTCGTAGTCCAGACTGGCGCGCGCGTTCCATATAATTGCGTTATAATAGCCATCGCAGATGTCGGCTCGTTAAATTGTTAATACGGGGGGGAGGGGCGGCCGGAAATTCCCGGAAGTTAATTCTGCAGCCTTCTGGCTCTACTAGAGGAGAAGTTTAAAGAAGTTTCGCTCGATCATTTGCTCATCAGAAATTAATAACGTCCACCGGACACACTTCGCCTTATGCTGTCTCCCGATCGGCGGATTATTATCGGCAATTCTCTCGCTAATCCTGCCCTTTACCCGCGCAAAGTTTGAAAATTTTCGGCGATCCCGTAACGAGTACCTTTGTCAAAAGGATCTCCGTGAACTCATCCCTTCTCCTTTCGATCTCTCTTTCTCCTCAGTTAATCCTGATCCCTTACAATGCGGTATTCCGCGTTTTCGTCATTGTTTGCGCAGCGAGTTTCCAGAAATTTCAGAATTTGGAGGAGCTACACGACAGCAGACAAGGTTCAACGACCTGAGATCCTAGGATAGACAGCGCCAGGAAGATCTAGGAAAGGAAAATGTAGACAGTCTCATCTTGTCACTCAGCGGTATCCCCGGAGTCTGAGGGAAGGAGGTTGGATAAGGAGAGAGAGAGGCAAAAGTTTTGCAAAGATATTGTATTGTAATGGCGTGTTATATCTCCGAACGCTTTCACATGTAAATTAGCGTTTACAAACCGCGATGGTTATCGATATGTGCATTTGCGATATCTGTCACCGCGTACACACCGGTGTGTGGGCGGGCGATTAATTAAATAAACGGTGTAGACACCGACATTAAATTAAACTAATTATATGATAAATATGACTTTTCTCCTTGTTTTCGCTGGAATTATTTAACGCATATTGGAAATCCATGATATAGCGTGCCAATTACAAGAGAATATGTGTGTGCGCTGGAGCCAAAATTTGCGCCTGATAATAAAGCGCACTAACATAAGCCGACAAAAATAGCCGTTTGATATCGGAATATTAAGTATCTGTATATGCATCTTAATTATTTCAAGTCAGCCAAATCAATGTGGGTGGAAGATAAACGATGAAATGTTGTTCTCGTTATTTATTTTAAAATTTACTTTAATAGAGAAATTTTACTCAAACTTTATTACTTGCTATTTCTAAAATCAATTTGTAAAAAAAAATCTGTTATAAAAAAACCGAGGATGTAATAGAAAAAAAGTAGTAGTATTGAACGAAATTGAATATCTTCGCGAGTGTGCGAGTATCATTAAATGTCAATGATTGATTAGGGTAAGCGAGGGGGCTTTCCTGGGGATTGACTTTGAACGTCTATATCGGAATTCAGATACGGACGGCGCCGGCGCTTCGATCTCGCGTGATGATAGGGAAGTTTTGTCGCGCCATTAATAATAATAAACGTCGCGACATCGATAATAACGCGTTTCTATAACGGCGCTCGTCGACTCGACGCGAAACGCGAAGACAAGGACGGACGGTGGGTAGGAAGAGGGGAACCGACCCCCCGGGGCACATACGTCTTCCGCGCTTACGTTCAACGGGCGTTATTTTATTACGCCGTCCTAAATTTGCTCGGGTGTGTGTCGCGTTCCGTCTACTTCGAAATTTTTCTCCCTTACGACGACAGCCCACGTGACGCGCTCTATACCCCGATACTTTCTTTTACTACTTTCTGAAATTAACCCTCTAAAATCGAAGTGCTATACTTAAACGCCAAGATGTTGCCAGCTTTTAGTAGCTAATTCTTTAGTAGCTAGTTAATTTTCAGAAGCGAGAAACACACAACGAGAAATACGGATAAATGTCGGAGTGTATTTCATCCTTTCGGATACAGCGAGATTAAAATTATAGTTAATGGTTTATATTAATTAATTTTATAGTTAAAGAAGGTCTTCAGACTTAAGTCTAAGAGCAAATAAAATACGATTACAGATTACTTTAAGCTTATTAATTTTCAAGGTAATAAAATTTCATGGTAATGAAGATTGCAATGTCTTTCGCATCAAACGTTCTTTAACCCTCTCACGTCCTAAAATATAAATATTCCAGCATGTTAAGAAAATCGTACCCCTGATAAATATTAAATCGTTAACATCAAATAAAGAGGTGTACAATGAGAATTTAAGGAGTAAAATTTGAAGTAATTAATTCCACATATCTGATTTCTTCTCAAGAAAGTCGAAAACGTGTCAAATCTTTCGTGGCTGGTCCAAGAAATTTTAGATTTCGTTACGTAAATAATTTTTTATATTTTATAGTAATACTTATAATATTTTCTGTTAAAATCTAAGCAATTCTTTAAAAAACGAGCCTTAAGCGATGTCCCTAATGAAAATTTAAGACGTAAGATTTAAGCTTTAAGCCTTAAGCTATAAGTTGACCAGCTACAGTCGAGTATTCTTCTCACATTCGACCGTAATTGGTCAATTTCTTACGGCTTAAGGCTTAAAGCTTAAATCTTGCGTCTTAAATTTTCATTATGGACACCGCTTAAGGCTCGTTTTTAAGAGAATTGCTTAAATTTTAACCAGAAAATATTGTGATAAATATTACTATAAAATATAAAAAATTATTTACGAAGTAAAATCCAAAATTTCTTTAACTAGAAAGATTTGATAAGTTTTCAGCTTTTTTAAGAAGTCAGATATGTGCCATGCTTTCCAGATGCTGCTTTATTTTTATGTATAAAAATACGCTTCTTTTTTAATTCTGGGCCGTTCTACAAGATACGCGAGGTTCCAAAAACGAAACTGAATAATCTGAAATGTTTTTCCTGGCGGGATCTGTGACAAAAATCGTCGTAAAAAATCGCGCGGATACAGACACACGCGGCGAGACCCACACCCTCTTGGCTCAGTCACGCTCACCTACCCTCGGCGCCGCTTCCGCCCTCTTCCGCTGCCGTCGCGACGTTCGCCACCCCTCGTTCGGTGGAGGCGCACGTTTACAAAGGGCCAGTACGCCTCCAGCCGTCGGGCGGATCGAACGCGACGGCTCCGCACTCCTCGCATCGCCGCTGAATCCTCTCGCGATCTCAGATTCGACGATCGGCGAACAATTTTCGCGCGCGACGCCATGGCCACTCGAAAATCGGGGACCGTCCTCCTCGCGATATCCTTGAGAGACACGTGCGCGGCCGTGCGCGTGTGTTACTCGCAATGAGGCTCAGCGGCAATCAAGCGCGCGACTCCTGATCTTCCCTGTAAACGCACTCTCGATTACGAGCGAGGATAACGAGCAACGTGGACTGTCGATGTTGTTAAGATCGAGTTGAGCAACGAGAAGAACGACGCTTAAGGTGTCCTTGTATTGTATCTCCGGAGGTGGGTTTGAATTCTCAGAGCATTGCTTTCTTTCGAACGATATCAGCTCGTCTGCCACAAAACTTTTTTTTGTTATATTTTATTATCGAAGATAATTATTAATATTGATATCGTTAATATCAAGAAATGATAATATTTGAGCTGTGTGCACGAAATCTCCGAAGATATAGGTGCGAATTCCTCCCCGCAGGATCATATTCCTAATCCCTAAATTCTTCGTCGACCACAATGCCTGCGACGTGCTCGGCGACGCGATATTCCAGCAATTCCGCACTGTAATAACTTGCGGTGTCCGATTTAGTATAAGTCCGATCGTAAAGAATAATCCGATTGTTAATGCGAGTCATTAGTATTAGGAACGGCGTTAAGGGACGAGGATTTTAGAGAACGTTTTCAAAGGGTGTTTCGCGAATCGGTTTGCCTCGGTGGATCTACATGATTATAATTTTCGTGCTTCCTATTTGTGTTTTGAATCGGAAAAACTTTGGCGCCTCAGGCCATTCGATTCGTATATGCTTTAAATATTGGCTGATCGTCCGACTTTACATCGAGCCGTTTCCCTCAGTTTTTCTCCCAAATATTTACCAACTGATGTTCGCAGTTTTCGGGTATATATCTTTGGATTTATCTACAAATCTTTTCCCGAGATGTTTAATCTCGTATGATCGGCCGACCGTTCTTCACGTTTTCACATTCTTTTCCCGAGATCTTGAGATTATGTTAGTTTTTTTTGTTCTTGAAACCAAGAGCTTGGCTATCATTTTATGATGACTGAATGATATAAAAAAATGATATAAAATATAAAATGATATTTAGGGTCCTTTAGGCCCTTATTCGGATCTTTATTATAAGTCTATCTATTTTTAACTCTCAAATACTTGTTTATTATCGCTAAAATAAAATTCGATTTTCCGTTCTTTCTTCAAAGTTTTCATTATTTCATTCATTGCGTTCTTGTATATTTTTTGTCCTCGTAACTCTATTTTACATATTGTCAGATCTTTCTTAATATTGTTATTAAACGGGCTTTCTTAGATAAATAGATATATTCGCGTCACTAAACGCTGACACCCTTAGACACGGATAGGATTTTCCCGCATAATCTCGGGGGGTCGGGGTCACACCCCCTGGTCCGCGCCACTATTCACCCATCAGGACCTTATGGTTCTGTCCAGGATTTGGGACGCGAGCGGTCGCTCGTGACAGTAGAAAAATATCGCGCACGGCGTTCTCCGCTTTTTCCGCTCGGAGGGCCGGAGGGATGGCCGTCTGACACTGACACGTCGGTAATGACTTCAAAGAGATGTACAGGGCGGTCTGAATTACGGATTTGCCGCCGAACCGCCGCATTTTCAATCCCTTCGTCCTCGGCGCTCTATCGGGCTTTAAATTATTTGTTCAACGGCACAGTGCCGGTGGTCCGTCCGTACGTCTTTCTTTACTGCCGTAATTATTAAGAGAGAATAAGTAGAAAGTACAATTATATATTTCGTAAAATGGCACCGTTGAACATAGTGGACGTGCATTTTGCGACACAAAAATGCCCCCGCGTTGTGCTCCGTATAAATATATTCTATCGTGAAAAAAAAATGCCGTGCATGCGCCCAACAAAATGTACATTACGCGGGCAATATATCCTCTATACCATGGCATGGCGTTTTAACTGCGTGCCTCTCGAAAACGTTAAAACATTCGTCCACCGCGAAATCGTTCTAATGCAAGGTAAATATTTTCCCGCCCGACGGGAATTGTTTTGCGCGAAGCAAATATTTTTCCGGGCGACGCAATCGTTTTAAATTGCATTCTTCTCTCTTTCTCTCTTTCCATTCTTTATTCGGTTCTCTCGCTCTCATTCCATTTCTCTCTCTCTAGGAATTTCTCGATCGACGAACCGAAATTTTCACATCGCGCCGCGCCGGCATCTCCCGGCGGGGACGGACGCGACTTGCTGGTTTTTAATTGAAAAACGTGTAATTTGTAATTTCCCACGGGTCGCCCCGGGGAAATGCGCGGGCGCGACACCGCCGAAATTACTTCGTCGGAAGCCAGCCGCGAAATCCTGGACGAGATTTTAACGATCGTTCGCTTTCCCCGCCGCCGCCGCCGCCGCCGTCGGGTTTGATTAGAGCCCATGAACGCAGAAATCGCTCGTCGTCGTCGTCGTCGTCGTCGTCGTCGCGACGCGGAAACCGGAAAAAAATTGTCGCCCCGGCGCGCTCGCCCTCGCACGATTTTACGCTGACTCGTTCCGCCGTAACCGAGCCGTGCCTGGATCGAGCTTAATTAGCACGGCTGCGTGCCCCGCTGCCGTTCGTTAATGAGAGCTACCCAGGGGTGTGGCGCACGATCGCGTCTAGATTCTGGAGCCACGCCGTTTATTTACATGTCGATTGGATAGCGTTGAGAGAATTTTAGAGCAAAGACTCAGCCTCCGCAAAATCTAGGAATTTCGGATGGAGCAAGTGCGGGTATTGTGAGATAGTGGGGCAATACGAACCAACACGATATTTAGCCTGTTAAATGTGTGTCAAAACTGGATTCAGTTATTTTTAACGGTTTTCAAGTTGTCTAAAAAAAAAAAAAAAAAGATTAGGGTATCCCATAATATTCGCACTTGCTCTATACAAATCAACGACGCGAACTTATTTCTCGCGCGTAATTTCACGTGGACATTCGAGCGGCAGTTCCGGATGGAACTGAGTTTGAGGTACCGCGCCCCTGCAGTGCGATTTGAATACTCCCTTGAATTCTCTTCACCGGGACGTTCGCTCATCGCTTATCCGTCTATTCATCTCGTCTCGCCGTCCTCGAAAGCTCACAGCGTCAACGGCAAATCGCGAGAACGCGTCGCAAACGCGCGACTCGCTGTTACGTTGAAAATGGAGGGAATAAAAAAGAGAATATATACGCTCACATATGCCGACCGTTTTGTCCGCCGGTTCCGCAACAGCCATTTTTATCGATGATCGCCGCGCCCCTGATGTTCGATTCGACCGGATGTTCCGACACCGGAATGCGTCCGCAATAAAACGGCGCCGGGATTGGCAGGGGCTGGTCGCTGGAAGTGTCGATGGAATGCGTTTTCAAACCCGCTGGCGAGGACGCCCGCGGTCCAACCAATTTATTTCGCCGTTTTAACTATTTTTTGGATGCTTGAAAATACAACTGACGTTGACAGTAACAATGGTTATTACAACATTAATGTAACAGTTTTGCTTGTAACAGATATATGTCAGCACGTTTTAAGTGCGCGTAAGAGATTTACCACATGTTATTTATAATATTATGTTTGCAAAATATCATGCATTAAAACAATTTCAGTGCTTTAAAAATTTATCGAGTTCCCTTAGTATGAAAATAAATTATATTCTATCAGAGCGAAGCGCTGGTGAATTAGTTTCGCTAAATTAGTTTTGCTAAATTATTTTGGCTTCAATATAAATTATTTATCGACATGTACGATCAAGAGAATTAAATATACGCGTGACACTAATTAGAGCGTTTATTGTATGTGTGCTTATGCTGAAAACAGACACGCAGGACTGACAAAGGATCTTTAAACTGTCAGAACTTTTCTCCGTTACTCCGTATTCACGAAAAAGAGAGAGAGCAAGAGGTGGGAGGGGAGAGAAGAAGAAAGTGCAGAAATCCCGTTATGGAATTCTGGACTCTTGGCCGGCCAAAGTTCTCAAGGAGTAATTATAAAAGGAAAAAGAGAGAGGGAGCACGTCGCGGGCCCCCTGTCCCCCCTTTAAATTACGTAGTACGGGAAGTGTCGGAGAAGGGATGGAAGGTTTCCGTCAGGCGTGAATCGCGGTCGGTTCGAACTTTTAATTACGTGATACTCGGGATAGGTCGGTGGAAAGAGGGGGGCGGGGGGTGAGAAAGGGGACGGCGCGGGACGAGCGGAAAGAAAAAGACGCGGAACAGACTTAAGCAGCACTCGAAACTCCTTCCTAACAAGACCGGAAATCTGTCGAGGGCCCTTCGGGAAATGCCGGCGCGGCGCGGAGGTACGCCGTTTTTCAATTAATTAGTTCGAAGCGAAAGAATGACGCTGTAATTGCAACTGCCATCTGCAGCGAACATAAATCGCGCGCGGGCGCGAGCGCCTATTACGGGGTCGCGTCGATATAGATATATATATACATTGCTCCGCAAAAACGGATCAGATACTTCCGTGTTTTTGTGTTTTTTACTCTTTTTTTTTTCGCGGCTCGCCGCTCGTTCCGAGCTCGAGCCAGAGAGCAATTATTGCTATTATTTCGTTGTCAACGGGGGCGGGCGATTTTTATCGGCCTGGCACAGCCGCGCGGAGATATGCTCTCGGCGCGGTTTTTCAAGTTCCAGCGGCGAAATCGGCGAGTGTTCCAAATGTTCTCCCGCACCCCTCGCACCGACGATGATCCTGCTGCTCTAGTCAAGAAAGACAAAACTTTGGAAGAACTACGTGGCTGTATGGTCGAGCAGCTGGATTTTTTTCTACAGCACGAAACCATAAACTTTGTAGAATTGCGCTCTTCAAGACGTTAGAGACTCAAGAGTAAAGGAATTCGGGCGGGGCGACGACTCGAAGAGGATCCTTCGCATCGAGGAGGCGATTCGCTAAACGATGTCACCCTGAAGACCGTTTCGGGAAACGAAGATGTGCTGCTCAGGTGGCCCAGGTGGTATCAGACTGACCAGATGTGGAGTCGTATGCGGCCTCGCCGCCCTGGCGGCCCTCGGCGTCGCTCTTTCGGGCCCGACTTGGCTGCATACCGAGGAGAGGCTCGCCGTGCCGGACGTACCGAAGAATGCCGCGGTCAGCGTGCGATTCAAGCTGGGGCTCTTCAGAGTCTGCTCGACGATCGTGAATCCCTCCAACCTGACGCTCCGTGAGTAACGATTATTCTCTTTGTAGCGATTCGAGAGCGTCGTAAATGGAGAAAGTTTGAGGAGGACATCTCTAAAGGCCCCCGTACAATCAAAAATATAAGTAACGGAGAACAGATAAGGAATAAGAATTTAGGAACGGTTGCCCTTCAATCTCTTTCTTTTCAATTTTCCGGATTATGTAGTGCGTACAAGCTATAAAACCCATGTCGCTCATATTTTTTATTGTGCGTTGAACTGTTTCTTATTCCTGATTTCTTATTCCTACTCGCTGATATCCTGTCCCTTCTTCCTTACATTTTTAATTGTGCGGGGGCCTTAAAGAGACACCAGAGAGAGATGTTGCGTGGCTTCCGTTATAGCTCTGCACTGTAAAGCGGTGTCTACAATGAGAACGTAAGGAGTAAGATTTAAGCTTTAAGCCTTTCGAGTATTCTTTATTTGACTGTGATTGGTTCAATTTCTTACGACTTAAGGAGCTCAAAGCTTAAATCTTACTCCTTAAATTCTCATTGTAGACACGCTTGAACTTGCCTTACTTTATCTTATTTTTGAAACTATAAGAGATTATGCTGTTTAAAGATTTTTATGAGATGCACAACGGTTACGGTTAGAACCCTGTAACTTTAATAAATATTCACATTGTGAAAAATCATGGTTTTCACGAGCGCCCGAGGAGCTTTACAATTGGTTCTTCCGCGAGAGAGTTCCGTCTCTGCCGTTTTCTTGACGAAATCTCGCAGCGCGACAGGATTTTCAGGAACGACGAGGAGTAAACGTAAAAACAAATGACAGCGGTTGTAAAGAGCGCGGCAGAAGGGAAGAAGGAAGGGGAATTTGTGGGAGGAGAAAAGAGGAACCAGGGGAAAAGGGGGGAGGCGCAGGGGAACATCCACGGATGGCGCGGTTACAAGGGTGGGTTGCAGCCACCCGGACGATGACAATTCCTTTTTATTTCCCTCACAGCCTCGTCTCTCGCTCGCTCAAGGCTTTCGACTTTTATTTCTCCCGTCGTCCTCGCCATTTCTTCAATCCCCGGAGTTCACTCCCGCGCTCACCTCCGCGCCGCGCGCGAGGGTGTGCCACCTGAATGCCGTTCACCGCCGTACGCGAGGTGTACTTAAATGTATTCCGCGATCGGGCGATCCATCCTTATTGTTCCGCGTCCTCTATCGGGTTTCAGTTCTTTGCGCGAGCCCCGTTGTTATTTATTCACGGTGATGGGCGTCGCAGCATCTATCAAGTTAGTAAAGGTCCATCGCGCCGCGAGAAAGAATTTTACCGCTTTCTTTCGGTCTTATTAAGATTTGTCACGGTCTAGCGGACTTTGTTTCGATTGAATATTTAAGCTACTGTACCACGCATTTAACGCACTTTACCTCGTAAAGTGGGTTAAATACTCCAACTCTATTTCACGAAACTTGATCGAAAGTGTAGAGTAAATCGTTAATTTCTGATGAGTCACAAGTTAGTTCGATCGCAAAATTTCGATATTAAACTTAAAATTTATTGTTTTTAAAAGAAAAAGGCAGACAAGTTCTTAATTGTTTTTTTTAGCAGAAGAGATTAAAGAAAAAAAGTGAAATTGTAAGCCGGAGTCAATCAAGTTTGGATATGTAAAGGTTGAAATAATTCAAACTAAAAGTAAAATAGAAAACTAAGATTAGTAAAGAATTTAATCGCCAACTTTCTAGATAAAACCTAATAAACTCGAATAAAATCTAAGTGAATCTATGATTACGGTAAAATTTAAAATTATTAAAATTTAATAATAAACTTTCGACAGATCGCTCAAGACTGAACAAACGTTTTGTCAAATTAATTATCAGTCTGTTCTTTTTTCTTTCAATTTGATATGGCTTAACGGTACGCTGTTTGAAGTTTTCACGCGAAATAGGAATTAAAAATACTGCACTCATACGTAAAAATTATGAGAGCGAGTGAATTCAAGCTAACAGCTTGGTTGTTAATTATCGGTTATTTACGCGGGCAAAGCCAAGCGAGAGATTTATATTTCGGCGAAACGCCATTATCTGGTTGCATTGGAAACCCGTACACGCAGCGTTTCCATAATGGAGCCGCCATTCGTGCGCGCGTGGCCGTATTATTCGACGATTAATAAACGGTTTTATCTGCGGCAATCTTCTCCGGCGCGGCTAATAATTAATATTAAAGCTACGGAAATAGCGCGTCGGAAATCGACTTTCATCGAACATTCACCCGCACGTATCGCGGACGAGTATTTCTCAGTACATTTTCTAAATATAGAACTTGGTAGCGTACGCGGCGTATGATCTAAAGTTTTATTCCAATTATTATATAATTATTTTTACGCTTGAAACGACTTAACGACGCGCGATATTTTTGCGTCCACGAGCGTCTGCTAATCTCGTGATGTTCGTTATTAACACCCAAGCTTTGAAGCTTTAAACGCGGAACGATGCGACGCGATTTTGGCGTTATTTCATTTCGATAATTTGCACGTGCTCCGGGAAAGCCTCGGAGATTGACCCCCTTTCGCGTCAACTCCGCTAAAAGCCCCAGAATATGTTACGGCACAGACAGTAACTGAATTAAATTCGAAAGTTCCGCTCGGGGAAAACCGTGGGAAAAGCCGGGGCTCCGCGCGGGGCCGGGTTGGTTCACCTGCAAGTAGCCATGCCCTCAAGGCCGTGCCCTCCTCCTCCCCTTCCCACTCCCTTAAGAGAGATTGCGCGCGAGTTATTAGTTCAAATGAACGGTGAGAACAGCAAGGAAATACTTTTAAGCTCCAGATGGAGAGAAACGAGCCGACCGTCTCCGCGGAGACTTGTGATTTAAAGATGGCGAGGTATACCCAACCAGCCCCTCGTAAATCTCCGACGCCCTTCGGAGTGATTTTTGCGCGTGGTATTTTGCTCGCCCGATAAGCGATCTTAACGGGCGAGAGAAATTTGATTGAAGTGCAAAGCCATATATAATTCACGTTGTTTTACAAAATCTTCTCGCGTTTCTCCTGAATTTTTTAAAAGATTCGTTTCAAATTGAAGTATTATACCCTTTCATAATTTCTACCCTAAATTCCGCGGTTTTAATTTTAATGGATCTTTCTGTCTGCTGTAATTCCGATATTTTGTGACATAAAATTTTTAAATTCATTAT
Source organism: Temnothorax curvispinosus (assembly GCF_003070985.1). Classification (NCBI taxonomy): domain Eukaryota; kingdom Metazoa; phylum Arthropoda; class Insecta; order Hymenoptera; family Formicidae; genus Temnothorax; species Temnothorax curvispinosus. The sequence continues at coordinate 18,194 of NW_020227993.1, forward strand.
TCTTTAATCCACAGTTTTCTATCTAGCTGTGTTAATTATTCAATTTATAATACACGTGGGAAAAATGCCAACATGTAATTCATGGCTTTAATTTATTTTGACTCATGTTGTTCCAGAAATGTTATTTTAATTCACATTAATTTGACCATCACAAGTTGATTCTGATAAACTCCACGTGTCAGTTAATTTAGCTGTTAGATTGTCGCTTTATATACGACAGTTTGCGCGCAGTGGGTTGCTTCTCCATCGTCCGTAACTGTAATTCACATTAATTCGTAGCGCTTTACTTTTTTGAGACATTCCGAGAAGAATGGGAGCTGAAGCGAGCGCAATCAAGGTAGAAAGAAACCGACAAATGGGGGACGACTTTCCCTAGCGGTATCCCGCTGAATCCGCAGGACTAACGAGTCTTTATTATCCTTGTCATCGCGCGGTATTCGTTTCGTCGACAGAGGACTCGAAATCTCACTCTCGAAATCTTCCTCGACGTCAATTGGGTCAATTGGTCGCTTTGATGGCTAATGGCCGTGATGTGAATAGATTTAATAGAGCGATCCCCCGGAATGATACCTACTCCGATAAGGAAGTTCGATAGATCCCTCTGAACCTTCATTGATTAATTCAAATTAAAGAAGCGATATAATTTGCAATTATACATATATATATATACAGGGTGAATTTTAATGGATGTCCCATCCTTTTACCATCAATACTTCATCGAGCATCCTTTTTTTGATAAAGAGCACTTCACTTATATAGAATAAGTTAAACTTTACGTCTTCGTTACAAAATGGAAAATTTTTTTATATATATAGAAAGAAAATTGAGACAAATTGGCAGATGACAATTGTGAATGGGACATCCATTAAAATTCACCCTGTATATACATACATATATATATATATATATATATATATACATATGAAATAGATAATTTGTATGTGCATTTGCGGCACGTGTAACATAATTAATCAATTAATACATCCCCAGATATTGCAATACAATTAATTACATTATTTATAGTTATTGTGATGTAATCAATTACATATATTAATGTAATTTATAATATATCTCTCACTTATCGGCATAGTTTAATTGTGCGAATTTAATAAATAAATTCATAAATATAAATTTGATTCAAATTTATGTTTATAACTTATGTATTATTGTTTTAATTGCAGTCTCTCTTTTCCTGTGAGAGAGAAATAATTATTTTAATTAAAACTCACCTTAATATTAATCTGTGTATATATATTAGAGAACAGTCAAACATAATTAAAATATTAACTTTTAAGCTGTAAATTAAGAGAACAAATAAATAGTGCTGTATTTTGTTTCATTATATTTGTTACCAGTAACTCGCTCTTTTATTTATTATCCATTATTATATTATTATTATTATTGCGAGAATTATGACGATAAAATTACTCGTTTAGTATATGCTAATTAAACAGGAATTCTGTATCGCAGAGAAGTCTAACGGAGAGGGATTTGCCTAAATCGACGCGTGTCGATAGTCGAGGCAGGTCTCGTTACGCGATCGGCAATTAATTACTGTCTTCGTAAAACTGCGGGACGCCATCAATTTGTCTTCATTGCCGGCGCGAAGACTTACCGAAGGGTCGCGAGCGGAAAGACAGAAGGGTGAAAAATAGGCGAAAGGGTGCATGCGACAGAAAGTGGAAGGGAAGGCGCGGCAGATTTTTGACGACGCGAGCCGCGCGAGCGAGATTTTATTCGAATGAAGTTACACAGAGTACAGCTTTTTTTTTCTAACAAAGAAACATTTCAATAGTACACGTTTTCGAGGATATGAATTATGGATGGTAAACAAAAATGGTAAACAAACGCGACGTAAAATTCCGCGAGTATTGGCTGACAAGATCGGACGGAATAAAATTATATAATCAACAAGCTGGAAGAAACGGAAATTCGTTGTTAATGTAAAATCTAAAGGATCTGACGTAGCTTACCGCGTGATCCTCATGTAAATCACCTAATCGCCATGCCGTTCAGCTTACGCCGGTTAAAAAGGAAATTCGGCACTCGGTATAAATCGCGAGCGGCGTGCGGCACGATAATAAGGTTATTTGTAATTCCGGGACCTGGGCTGATCAAATCTTCCTAATTTCCTGGATCTGCTCGCTTAAAATTCCGCTCGTAGGACGCGCCCGCTCCTCCGGCATTGTTGCGGAAAGTGTTCCGGAATTACCACCGTGGAAGCCGGGTCCGGCGCGGCCGTAAGGACTCGAAATAATGATCGGCGCTGTATTACTTCCTATAATGCTTTTTGCTGCTGCGAATCTAATTGTCGCGAGGCGCTGCAGGAAACTCGAGAGTAACCAATGCGCGCGGCGCCCGCGCCGCTCTCCCGAGGAACGTCCTCGGGACGTCGTCAGACGTTATTATCGATCAATCTTATCTATTTTACGTCAGCTTCGTTTATTTTACGGCGCCTTGTCTCATTTTATTTTATCTTCTGTAATCTCCATTTCGTTTAATCAAAAATAATGAGCGCGTAAAGAAGAAACAGATAATCAAGTAGATATATATAGACTGACAAGAGCGGCGGGATTAGAATATATGGAAAGTCCAAGTAGAATAACAAAGTTCACAATTCTGCAGCGGATTTTGTAGCAATTAATCGCGCACGACTGTCGACTACTTTTGGCAGTGAACTGAAAGCGAGCTTTCAGGACGATTAAACGGGAAGTGCCCCTGAAATTCTGACCTGGCGAGGGAAACGCGTTCGCGATTATTAATAACAAACAAAGTCGTCAATATTCCGCACGGTTCGCTCAAAACGTCGTAATGTTTCGCGAAGCGTAAAATTGCGGCATTATTTTAGTCGCACGCTGACATTGGAAATGTTACTCCGCGAAATAATCGAACGCGAGAATTGCACCAGATAATCCTTTTCTTTCATGTTTTCTTATTAGATTATTTTTTGTAATTTAATTCTAATAACAGTACGAAAATTGTATAAATTGTAACATGAAAATTATCTTAAAATAAGTGCTCATATTAAAAAAGCAAATTAATTGAAATAATTAATTGAAATAATATTTAAATTATGAATTAAGAGAATGAACAATCGCGTCTTGTTGCAATTATTGGTTCACACAAGATAAAATTTATAATCCTGTAGCAGTAAAACCAAAAAAAGATCTCAACGTGATATCGTTTTGACGCGAGAAAAACGAAGAAACTCGGCGTAAGCTCTTCGGAATTTATGCGACGATATTTCTACACGTTTGAAAGGTAGAACGAGGCTAGTCGTTGATAAATCAAGCTTTAATGCAGTCCGTGCAATTCCATAATTTTTCTCCGGTATTATTTTTCCTATCAACAAACCGCGCGACACGTTCCAAACAGATCTCTTTTTCGTGAATATATCATCTTTACGATTATTTCAACAATCGCATATGAAGTAGTCTCTTGCAACATAAAAAAGTAATTAGAAAGTTTGTTAAATTAGAAATCAGAAAGTATAATATTTTAGTATGTGTCCTGAATTATTTCCTAATTATATACGTGAAATTAAATTTAAAAGTAATACACGGAAATCTGAAAATTGATGATTTAGATGACATTTAAAAATATGGTAATATTAAAGCAAAATTACAAGTTAAATAACTAAAAATTGTTACGTATAACATTATAATTTAGTGTAAAACCAAAAAAATTTTAATTATTTTATTAATTGTAGCTTTTTTTATTTAATTCATTAAAACTCTAATTAGTAACTTATTACTAGAATTAATACATCAGTAAATTGAAAAAGACAGTAATATTCTTTCAAATACGTTGAAAGTTATGAATAAATTTTCATTTTTATGATTTCATATTATACTTCGTATTATATTTCATATTACATATTTATTTTCGATATACCATGAACATATTGTAATACTATTATTGATCTTGCGAGGGATCTCTCACGTGCACACATATGGGCACACAAGCTTGAGGGCGTCCACCTTTCGACGTCTCGCAACCCCGAAGTAAATTACACATCCCCTTTGATCTCCCTGGCCGCGAACTCGCTCAGACTGTGAAGCTTCTGATACATTTTTCTCATCCCACGTTCTCGATTAGACTTTCGCGCGTCAAAGGGCAAGCCAGCTTGTGGAAGGGCAAGGGTACGTTTCGCCGTAATTTTCGAAAGGACGAGAAGGCGAAGTCATTTAGCAAAGCAACCTCTTAAAGCGATACATCAGATGTATTATATATACCGCGATATTAAATTATGGACCTCACAATATCTTCAAGGTACGAAGAATTATGGTATGCTTACCGTAATTGAGTGTAAAGAATTTAAGTAGTTTATACAATTGCGAGATATAACTCAGAACTGGAATAAAAAAACTCGCTTCCCATAAAAACATCCATTTCTTCTTTTCATTTTATTAAACATGTAACATGAAATACGGTGATAAGAGAGTATAGGTGTCTGATGTACAATATTATTGTATTATTTTTCCAACCATTATCTTCTCTGATCTGAAAATCTTGTTTTTCTATCATTATCTCTTCGAAACGTTAACGTGGATAACATTCATGAATTAATTATAAACTTAGAAAAACGAAACGAGAGACAGGCTGAGATATGAGAAAGAAAGAGGAGATGAAAGAGGGAGCGGGGGAAAGCACGTAGGCGAAATAAAAGAAGGAATAAGAAAAGTATAGAAATTGGGAATTTTTCGGTGGGTGGGCTTCTGCAACGCGATTGATCCTACGAGACGTACATCGCATCCCCGCGTTTCCCACCCCTGTGTTAACACACTCGACATCGTGGCGCGGCGCGCGATCGACGTGCTCGGCGACTTTTAGGAGTCCGTGGTTTCGGGAGATCCGAAGAAAATCTCAGGGATTTCCCGGCGGCGGCGGCCACGAGTAAAAAGGGAAAGAATGTCGTGGCAGGGTGCTACGAGGGGTCCCCTGGATAGAAAGGGGAGAGTCGAGAGGAGAAAGGGTGGAGGGGGGGTGAGGGCGGGGGAGAGCAAAGTCAGGGGTATGGGTAAGCAGTAAGAAACCCGGATCGACTACCTGATGGGTCGGCGCCATGTACCAGATGTTCGGTCTGGTTCGCGGCGCCATGGATTCTGGAATCGACAGGATCAAGACGCGCAAAAAACTTTTTTCGATTTACCGCCCGACAAGCGCGTGCGCGCGCACGAGCGCTTCGTCCTGTCGTTGATGTGTATATACCGCAGGAGGGTGAAAGAATCTTGAAATTGTGATGCACAAGTGATTTTCTTGCTGAGCCGCCCGCTATTGAATTTGACATTGAAATCGCGCGGTTGAAAGTTTCACTGTTCCGGAGAACTGTGCGAGTTATGACAGTCGAATTATATATTTTTAAGTTGGACCGAAAAAATTCTAAGCACAGAAAAACCAAATTCTATGTCTTGAAAATTTGAAAGGCTTCATAACTTCGTTATAATTCCGCAATTCCGCATTGCAAGGTTTTGTTTTAATTTTCTTATTTAATTATTCGTATTATTTCAACAAAATTGAGATTTTAATAATTAAATTATTATCCCATAAAAATCGAGAGTTATAATATATTATTTTTATATCTTGGTAATCTTGTTATCGATATGTCGATTTAAAGTTAGGTTGCGATGGAAATCGTGGTTAGTTGACTTAAAATTGCATTACGATGAAAGATATAATAAAAACATAAATGTTCGGGTTTTAATGGAATTTTGTTTCGAGGATTTCTTTTTATTGGATAGTAACGTGTTGGAAAGTTACTAAAGTTAGACGGATACAAAGTTACTGAGGACGAACGACATGTCGACGCAGTCGCCCGCTATTTTCGCCCGGCTATTTTCTTTTAATCCTCTCTCGCCGCCGTTTTTCCGCGCTAATAACGAGTGGCGGCCTCGATCGTCGCCATTAGCGGTCCAGCTCCGTCCTCGTTTCCGTCGCAGACACGAATTAATACAGCTTTCCGAGGGAATCGTTGCGAACGGAGGGAGCGCCGCGACAGAAAGCCCGAAGAATTTATGTTTCGTTGGCAATTAAGAGCTGAAACGAGCGGATTACGCGAGTCTACGATCGTCGTCCGCGATTATCCCAAGATGAATCGAATCAGTCACTACCGAAGCTACGTAACCAGACAATTACTTAGATTAATTTATTATATTAATTATTTTACTTCAGAGCACTTATACTAAAAAAATATTGCATCAATTTTGACAATATATAATAGTTAATATTAAAAACATATTTTAGTCATTGTAACATTTTTGTGAGAAAGGTTTTTGGAATATTATAAAATTGACAATTATTTTTGGCATTAATTATTCTTTTGCAGATTACCGTATATATTTATATACTCTTTTTATTTATAATTAATTTATTTTCATTGTATTTATTTCTTTAATTATTTTATTATTTTAGGAATATTACTATCCTGATTAATATTCTGATAACTTTTAAATGCATATAAAGAAAAATTGCAATAAATAAAGAATTATGTAAACGTGTTTAAAATGATGACAAGTTATGAATTTTATTCTAATTAATTTTGCCGATGCTTAAGAAATTTGTTGTGCACAAGGAAAGAAGAAAATATTCGCTGCGACGATGATTTTTGTATTCAGACATTTTCATAAACGCGAAGCGGAGTTTGAGCACGTCTCTTGATTTAAGTACAAAACCGGTATCATTTTGCAGCAGAATATAAAGGAAAAGGAAGAAGCGCGGATGTAAAGCGAAAAGGGTGCAAGATGGAAGTAGTTCGAGAAACTTTCATTAATCCTCCGCGGCGCGTTCAAAGCGTTTTAATTTCGTGTAGGGTACAAAAGAATTATTCGGATCGCCAGTTGAAAAACTGCATTATACTATTCGCTATTCGTACAGATGGAATCAACGTACGATATTGTTTCAGATTTAACTATCGAAGAGTTCTTTTCAGCTATGTATAATTGCACAGATTTTAGACATTTTACTGGAAAGATTAAAGAACTGTTTAATCTTCCAAAAAATACACAACGTATCTTGAACACAACTTATCTTGAAAATGAACTGTTCATTTTCTTACTTAAGCATTTTTAATCTGGATATATTTCAAAATCCATTAAAAGTAGTTGCTAACAATAAAAATATGGAAGAATCTTTTTTTTAATTAAGGAATTTTATAAATTCTGTAAATTCATGCATAGTAAATGTAAATTTATAATAATTTATACAAGACATTTATTTACTTATTACGATTATGTTCGTTTTTCGAACGTAAAATTATTTTTCTTATTTGAAAGAAAAGGCATATCGATGCAATTTTCATTTAAAAATATAATTTCGTAGCAACAGATAACCGTGTGTATGCCAGTCAATAAACTGTCGGTCGCGCGATCAAAGCGTAATATAAACGCTTGCGACTTCGGTATTCGGTAGTTGGTTTTTTAAGGATTGGATTCCGATATCGCGCTGACTGCGGATTGGCCGGGCATAGTAGGATTTTTCGGAACCGCGAAAAATACCCGTCCCTTAATTGAAATTCCATCGCGTATTTTTTCGTAACGGCTCGGTTATCGGCTCAATTACGCGTTTCAAGCATATACCCTTTTTCTATTCATCACGTGTCAATTATCATCATTTGTATACAATTGTGGAAAATATAATAGTTTCGAAATTTTAAAGTCCCGGTGTTATAAAAGCTCTCTCAGCGTTCAGAGGTATCGAGATTTAATAATTCAAAGTATATCTTAAGACGATTATGTAAAATGTCGTGATTCTCTTGATAGAAAAAATCCTGTAATTTTAATGTTGAATTTGAATTCTCATATTCTATTCAAAAACAGTCTTTTCACTGAAAATATATTTCTAAAAAATGTTTTTAATCGGGCATTAAACAGAGCTTTTCTACGTTTGTGATGAATTTCAATCTCGCTCATACGCGACCATGCGCGCAGTGAAATATACAGGAATATTACAAATAAACAACACTTTTCTATTTTTCTCTAAAAAAAAATAGTTTCATTTCATCAAGAGATTATTAATAAGAATAACAGTTCCTTATCGGGACGACAGCTGAAGCAGAATCCACACGTTAATCATTTTCCACCGTATCGCAGTTCTATTTCTATATATATATGTATATCTCCGCTAATTCACCGTGATTGCGTGACATATCCAGCAGATCTATACGATCGCAATACGCGATAAACAAAATGGTGCGCGCGACATATTTCACGCGAGCTGTGTCACGTTCGACGTTCAACGGCGAAGTGATCGATCGTCGTCGCGCGATCGATACGCAATACGCGAATCCCCAGATCTCCGCACCCCCGCCCGTTCTCCGCCCAGCGTTTAAGCCGGGAATTTAATGCACGCGCTCCCTTATTCGCTCGCGCATTTACTTTGGAGCCCAGGTATCGGTAGGATTTCCGCCTTGCGTCCGTTGGGTTGACAATGGCTATATGGGATTTGCTTCGAATCAATAGCGTCGATCAATAATACTGTGCAAAAATTAAATCTCGAATGTGTCCACAGCATGTCGATCGGTACGCAATTCAAAAGCATAAACGTGGAATGTGTATAGAATTCACAAAAATTGTTTTACAAGATCCTGTGCATGTTTGACGACCTCTATAATATTTGCTTATTCTATGTTTTATACACAATATATTGGACATATTAAATAAAATTTTATTTAATAAAATAGTAACATATCATATTCGCGAGAAAAAAATATATCCTTATGTAAAAGATTCGCTTCGCTGGCTGTGTCGTACGCTGAAAAAGATAAAATATCACGCGTTTGCGCAAATCGACCCCTGAATATTTCTCTTGTTTTTTTCACTCGAATTATTCCATTCTCGATTTCACGGACAGAATCCTCTTCCTCCCACTCTCCTCGCGAGCTATTACATCCCCGCGCAGCCGGCGCGCCTTTAATGGCTTTCTCGTTACAACGAATGTGTTAATAACTATCAAGAAAAGTTTTCGCAACGGCACGAACGCAGCGTTGTCTTTTTGTTCGACGGAGACTCGCGGGTTTACCTCGTCACGGCTTATTTAAATAATTTTTTTTTTAAGAAAATTCTATAAAATAAAGAGTTTTTTCGATCTTAAAATATAGTAATTTAGATAACGTACATTGCTTAAACCAGTTATTTAAAAAACCAACTACGAAAAACTTAACTACAAATTTAATAACTTGTAGGTAATAATTAATCACAATGCAAATAATGGTGTGCAAATTTTGCAACCATTTGCCGCCATTTAAATACCATAGTTCAAAAAAAAAAATGATGTGATTATAATGTCGGTTATTTCAATATTGAAACTTTGCACAGGATAATATCGAAAATTCAGATTTTTGCCGAAAAGATCGGCTCGATGCTTTTCATGTTTGTTAATGTAAGAAATTGATGTGACAAATTAATAAGACTTGTTTGTTGACGTAAAAAATTGATGTAACAAATTAATAAAACTTGTTTTTATCGATATCGAGCTAGAACGGATTTTCCCGGACCGGAAGTTCTGAAGTGGAAGAGCAGATAAGGCAGATTCGATATCAGAAATAATATCTCGCGCCCAGACTGGTAATCAAGTGACTCGACCTTCCGGTGTGGCGGCGCTTCCGGTTTCCCCGCCCGTCGCGGTCATTAAACAATGCAATTCGCGATTGTACTCGACCGAGAAATTAATTTTCCGGCTTCGTTAGTGCCATAATGAGCTCGTCGGCGCCGATCGTGCGGCAAAATGCACGACTCATCGCGCTTTTCGCCAATACGTTCGACCATTGTCAGCAGAATTTCCGCGATGCAATTTCGATTGTCGGTTATTCTTTAATAGACCGAAATACCGAAACGTTCCAAATAACAAACGACCGTTTCGAGTATCGCGAACATTTTAATTGTACGTTACAAATTTTGAAATCTATTCATTAATGAATGAGTTCAAAAATAATAAATAACTAATACACATATTTAAAGTAGGAGAATTTTGATTAATCTTCAAACAATTTTATTAAATATTAGAAATTTGCATTATAAAATATTTGTTAAAACTTATAAAATAATTACAAAACAATCTCCCTGATTTAGTGATGTCATTAAGTCAAGAAGGTCATAAATACTGTAGACTGTTAAAGTGTTTAATTTTAGCTTTATATGGCAGCTTCATATTTTATTATTAATCTCCCGCCAGGAGAGATCAACGGACTTCATAAATGCAATTAAATATTTTATAGCAAGTTCTAAATCTGCGAGAGCACCGATATAACTCTTTCCCAAGTTACGTATTAACATTTCCTAGTCAAGTTCCGATCTAACGGAACAAAAGTAAGAAAAGTACGCAACTTTATTTGTACAATTACGTTTTTGTTTTTGCCCGCGCGTTAAACAGCGTATAAAAGATCGCACTAAATTTCTGCGATGTCAAATTTAAGCAAATGACGAGAAGAAATCGAGTTTTTCGATGAAACGCGAGATTCGCGAGTCGATATTATTTGAATGGCGCCTTGTGCCGGATGCAAGAAAGCGTATAGCATTTCCGCTAAGTTTCTCTATACAGATGATCATTGACATGTTAACTTTATGTAATTCTGAATACACATGTCTTTCAATTTATATATATATTTTTTTAAACTTTACAGAGTTTTTTTGTAACTGATGGTATAATCAAAAGGGAATTACACATGAAAAGATAAATAAAAACGTAGAATAAAAAATATGGTTTCTCTTTTTCGAAAAAATCAACTTTAAAGTTTAGACGATTAATTATATATCTTTGCTTTTTTAACATGTAAATTGTAAATAAGACAGCGCAAGCTTCTCTGTTTCATTCAATTTATTAATATCTGAAGCTTCCTGTGCACGGGCTCGAATTTCGAATAAACGCCGTGAATTTCAGCGCATTGAAACTAATGCGATATCCCTGTTGTGTGACCCGAAACGAGGACGCTTAGCGAAAAGAACGGCGAAATTAGAG
>NW_020227994.1:0-1003 GCF_003070985.1 Temnothorax curvispinosus
AAAAAAAATTTTTAATTCCAAGAAATATTTAGTTCGATACGTTCAATTAAACATTTTAGTTAGTTAACTAAATATTAATTGTTTCAACAATTTATTTCGTTTCTTTAATCAAGAATTAATTAATTCAACTAATGTTTAGTTAACTAACTAAAATGTTTAGTTGAACGTATCGGACTAAATATTTCTTGGGATTGACAAATTTTTTTTCTCATTGTATGTTCTCTGTAATTGGCGCTGTAATTTAAAAAAAGATATCTTTTTTTTGTAATTGTAATAATAGATCACTTGAAGCGCGACTCATTTTTGATAAGGTAACGTAATTTTGTGATGTGTATCACTTGAGTAATAATTTTTTGGAAATAAAAATACTACTGTTTAGGTTTTTTCGAGATTTTTCAAGATACAAAGATTACGTCTACCACTTGTTACTTAGATTTTTTTTTGAGGTATAATACTACCACGTCTACCACTGTTATTTTTCGAGGTAACAACATATTTGGAAATAAAAATACTACTGTTTGTTTTTTTCAAGATTTTTCGAGATACAAAGATTACGTCTACCACTTGTTATTTCGGTTTTTTCGAGGTAAAGATACTACTGCTTAGGTTTTTTCGAGATTTTTCGAGATACATACAAAGATTACGTCTACCACTTGTTACTTCGGTTTTTTCGAGGTTTATTTTACTCGTAGGTTAGAATCGGTTTTGTTTTTAATATCTTATGACATGCCTTACATGCTATCGCTCTTACATAATTAACGCTGCTTAATCGCTCGCGCTCTACTCGCGTGAATCTAATAAAACATAAAAAAAAACTTCTATAGAATCTACCTTAGCATAATTGCACTCGTCAATAAAAATAATAATAATAATACTGTTTCTCAAGACACTGTATGACCCGTTGGTTCTTTGTACAATAATAATAGAATATTCCTTTCTTAAACGAGTCAATTCGTTTTATATGTATTACAATATCAGTCTCTAGTTACGCAGTCCTACAACG
>NW_020227995.1:0-3943 GCF_003070985.1 Temnothorax curvispinosus
GACGTGCCCATGCGACGCCCGGACGAGAGACATCACGCGCGCGGTTGACCCCGCCGCGACGCGCCCATGCGGCGTGCGGACGAGAGACCTCCCGCTTGAGTTTGTGACCCCCGAGTGTGTGGGGATCTCGTCTAACTGCCAACATCGACTGAGAGATGCATCTAGAGAATCGAGAGTCAGGAACGAGTGTGTAGACCGAGATGCCTGAGTCGACACTGAGCCAACCAGAACCCAGCCGAAAATGGAATTAAAGGCGTCTGGTTCACCTTTCCTTCCTAGACGACGACCGTCCCGAATCAACGAGGCAAAGATATCCGCGCCGATTAAGAGGTCGACGGGACCAGGTCGGTGATACTGCGGATCCGCGAGCTTTAATCCCTCTATGTGTTTCCACGCTCTTTGTTCGACTTGTCTACTAGGTAATTGGGCGGAGATGCGTGGGAGAATCGTAGCCTCTATCGGAACGCGAGTATTGCCATTACCCTGTACTTGAATCACGAGTGAGGTGCTACCTCGAGTGGCAGCCGCTTTAGTATTACTTACCGCTAGGACCACAGTACGACACTTGGTTCGTTTGAAACCACCCTTTTTCATGCAATTTTCCGAAATGAAATTTAATTGACTGGCACTATCCAAAAGAATGCGAACAGGGAAGGGATTTCCGTGAACGTCGAGAGCTTCGGCCTGCACCGTTGACAATAATACTGTCGAACTCGATTTCGCGACGCTAGCCATGGTGACGAGGGGTTCATTATTTTGTGGCGACGAACTCCCGTCGACGGCTGATTCGGAGGAGGCTCCGGTATCCGCCGGGGTGTCCGCTGGATCCGAATTCCGTCCAAAATGCAATAGGGTATGATGCCTAGCCTGGCACGACCGGCACGTCCCCGTCGAGGTGCAGTTGTTAGCGCCATGACCCGCGCGAAGGCAATTGAAACACAAATTCGCGGTTTTGGCCGTTGAATGCCTTTCCCGGGGGGATAGTTTCAAGAATCGAGGGCACTTGAACACGAGATGTTGTTCCTTGCACGCCGGACACTCGGCAGTTCGAGTTGCAAGCGACGAAGCCGACGCGGACGATTGTGATTTGAACGGCATGGTCGACGGACCCGAGATGGCCTCAAGTACTTTACAATGCTCGGAAAGAAACTTGATGAGTTGAGCGTATCGCGGTATCTCTTCGGCCCGATGGACAGATTCGAACTTTTCCCGCAATGATCGGGGAAGCTTCTCGAGCAGGAAATTGAGCAAAAGGAAATCCCACGAATCGGTAGGGAACTTCATCAGGTTTAGCGCGCGAGTGTTTTCGGTGAACGTATCTAATAATTTATGGAGGGCATCGGCCGATTCTATCTTTAACGGTTTGGCTTCGCGTATCGACTTTAGGTGGTGGTCCGCTAGCCTCCTTCTGTTCCGATACCTGTCGAGCAGCGCGTCGTATGCAATCGTGTAATACTCCGCGGCGAGGGGCAAATTCTTGATTACATTGAGCGCCTCCCCCTTTAGCGAGGCCAGCAGATATTGATACTTCTCTATTGACGAGATCTGTCGGTTGTCGTGAATCGAGGTGTTGAACAAGGCGATAAAAGACGGCCACAGCGTAAGATCGCCCGAAAATTGCGGAAGCGTAATTTTGGGTAACTTGATCGCCGACGCGTGGCTCGCGGATTGAGCCTGTGCGGTTCCGGGCGTCGTGTCCGTGAGCGCGTGATACCGTCCCTTCACGGCGTAATGCATTTTATCGAAGTCTGCCCGAATCGCGTCTTCGGCGTCGAACTCCGTAGTCTCCTGTATAACCTTTAGATGCGCGTTCTCAAAGTCCTCGGCGATTCTCGCCACGCTCGGATAGCGGGCAAGAAAACCCTCTAGGATCGTCGGTTCGGACGAGGCCTTCCGGGCAAGATCATAAATCTCCCGCATCCGCCGGACGCATAACTCGCGACAAGGGGGAGCTGATTTTGATTTCGACATGTTGGTTGATATGTAAACGATCAACAGCAACGGCAAACGATCCCAAGGACGCGTAGTGTATTGTCGCCCCGTGAAATACCGGCGAACAATAGGCTTCAAGTTTATATGCTAAGGGACAAAAGAGAGAGCGAAAGCAAACAACCGTTCTGTTCGTCAAGTGATGAGGAATAACAGATCAACAGATCATAACAGATGGCTCGTTTCGGATTCCTACGCGAAGGCTCAATGGAATGTTCCCGAGAGAATGCTCTTCAAACACGATATAATAGCGCAATCAAAATGACAAGTTTGTTAATCGCAAGAGCCAAGGGCGAACGCAGGAAAAGGGTGTCAAAGGCAGTGTAGAGCTAACAAGGAAGAGGGTTGCAAGGGATGTACAAAATAAAAAAATAGTTGTATCAGCGATCAAAATTATCAATTAGGTTGGCACAGGTGCCCGGTTACGGCGAGGAATGCATTCAAGTATTTGTTCAAATTAAGTTTTCAGCAATACATGTTGCGCGCGGAGCTACGACACGAGCAGCGTATACGACATGAGCAGTATACACATGACACGAGCAATAATCCACGACATGAGCATCAATTACGCCAACTCTTTGCAATTGTGATTATAATTGTAATTATAATCTTTGATGAGATTACCTTGAGTGCTGCAATATATTCTATACCGGGAACCAGTGCCGACGAACAGTATATTCGATCGGTGGCAATTATGTTTGCGAGAATTCCAACGATCGGAATAATATTCAGTATGTGTTTTCAATATGTATTTCGAGTCTGGCCGAAACACACCCAGCAACAACGAAAATAAGGTAGCGCGTTATTATGGAACGCGAGCTTATGTAGAAAAACTGTGTACATACGCTGCCGGCCCGTGACCGAGCGTCAAGGCCGTCAACGGCGCGGCGAAAACGTATGGCCAGCCCGAGAATATTCGAGATCTGAATATTTCGGTTTCTATGTTAACAATGACGGGCTTTAACTAATTACCGCGTCAATTGCGCAATTTACGATTAGTACAAATAACGGCGATGGAACGTGTTACAACGAGCGAGAGAATTGCGAGCGAGAGATATCGCGCGAGATCGTGGATTCACGCGAATATTCTCGTCGCGAATTAATTAGATTATTAACACGCCACGCGTTATTGCAATTCGCGTTAAATGCGAATAACAGCGGCGGAACGTGTTACGACGAGCGAGGTGTTCACGCGAGTATTCTCGCTGCGAATTAAGAATTGCGAACGAGGGATATCGCGCGAGACTAAAGATTACTAACACGCCGCGCGTTACTGCATCTCGCGACTATGCGAACAACCAATTAAGCGTATTTACGGCAAAGGCAGATAACAGCAATGGCATGGTTACGACAGCGAGAAGTTCACGCGAATATTCTCGTCACAAAGAGTTGCGAACGAAAGATATCGCGAGAGACTACCACGCGCCACGTGCTATCGCGATGCGCGATTACAAGAATGTGCGAAAATTAACAAGTTAATGATTAATGCGACGTGAGCGAAAGGTCGGCGGTAATTTTCTAACGCGAAATCCGGCTCGAAGGACCAATGAACGGGGATAGTTTCGCCCCGGAGGCAAGATTTGCGATACTCGAAGGACCAGAGGGGGGTTGTCGCTTTCCCCTCACGACTATCAAATGTTTAACGCGAAAGCAGAAACGCATGCAACGAAATATTAAGCGAAGCGACTCACCGTGTCGGCCGTCGTCCCCGTGATTCCGTCAATCCTCGTCCTGTCCCTTGAACTTGGCCGCTCCGTGGGTCTCTTTCGGCATGCGGTGGCAAAACTCGTGCAAGCAAGCAAAACGGTGGAGAACAAGCGATAGAGCAGGCAGGAAAAGGCAGTTGGAGACGTGCGCACTCCCGGTTGAGCAAGGCGGCAAAGGCGATCTCGAGATGCGTTCTGCCCGGCGAATGTGTGCCGTAAGACGGCTCTTAGAATATGTATGTGTGTGT
>NW_020227995.1:4043-10149 GCF_003070985.1 Temnothorax curvispinosus
GGGGGGGGGGGGGGGGGGGGGGGGGGGGGGGGGGGGGGGGGGTGGATACCGTCGGCGGATGGGCGATGGCAGCACCGACAGGTGAGTCGCATGATTTGGCTGATCGCGATCCGCCGACGTTTCGCGCGAGAATTACAAACGACTTATGCAACTAAGTATAAACGATACATGAATACATGGACATAAAGTAACTATGCTATTTACAAGGCGATACGCCGAACACCTGAACTCTAGAATTAGATGAGGAAGGAACAAATAATAAGAATTCGTTTATTGAGAGAGAGATTGCATTTAATAAATTTAAGTAATTTGAAATGACTCGAGTGGGCAGAACTAGACAAAGAATACCAACATTTGTTGCATAGGAGAAGGGAAACTGCCCGAAAACCTTCCCAGTATTCTCGAACAGGTTATTACATAGATTATATAACATATAATGAATATACAATAAATGCATAAAACACACAAAGGAAACAAATCAATAATTATTATAGTACAGTTCTTTCCTGGTATTGATGATGAAATAAAAGTTGAATTCACTGAAGCTTTGCCTCGATATATAATCAGGTTAATTATAAAGGAAATATTGATAGTACGTAATCTCAGAGTTTCTATTGACGTAGTCAAAATTAAAAAGGAACATGTAATTTCAGGATAGGACTGTTCAACAAATAAATCAAATCAATCAGAATATAAGTTCAGTTCAAACATAATTGAAATAGTTCTTGAATCAATGTATCAATCTTTGAGTTCTGAATATCAATTACTTTTCGTTGGCCTTTTACCATTTACCATATATCAAAATTTGCTCTAGAACAAATACTTCTCTTTCAGCAAAATCATGTATTCAATACAAAAAGGATAAAGTATAAGCATTTCTCAATATATTATTCATAGGCCTTATAGTTTGGATCGACACATTAATTCATATTAGCATAAACGGAATATTTGATCAATCAGAATTCACAAAATACTTAGTAGAATAATTATCAAGTCCATGAGAAATAATTCGCAGAATACTTATGAGAATAATCATCAAATCAATGAGAAACAAGTCGCAAAATACTTAGTAGAACAATTATTAAATCAAGGAGAAACAATTCTTATAGAAACGCACGAAAATGAATAATCAGTAGTTTGATAATAACGCAAGAGACGATTTATATGTTTCGCAAGAAACGCAATTTCATTGAATACTTCTTACGAGTAAGTTTAAAGAATGTTCGCAAAATAACATAATGAACAATACGAAAATTATCTGATTAATGATAAAGGAACAATCGCACAAATAAGAAAAATAAAGTCTTTCTTTTTACTTATCACGAAAATGGTTGCAACCGCACAATTAATGATTTTACTTTAGACTGAGCTCAGTATAATAATAAGACTCGAGATAACTTTTATCGTCCTTTTCAAAAAGCGAGGAAGTTTTCCTCTTACTTGCTCTAGTGATCTCTGAGAATTGTAATATCCGAGACTAACCTTGAGAGGATTGATGATCTCTCTCGTAACGGTAGACGAATGTCTAACGTTCACTCTCTGTAACGATAGACGAAAGTCTAACGTTTCCACTAAAGTATATTTAAACAGGTTACCTTTCATAGACGATAATATCACCTCGGATGTTCACACAATGAATATAGGTATATATATATATATATATATATATATATGTAAAATTTCAATTTTTAACAACACCTGATGTTTATAATAAAAAAATTAGTCTAATTCACAATTAAATTTATTCCATCTTATAGGAGAAATTCTAAAGACCTTTGATATATGCACATTGTATATTAAGATGAAACTCACCTCAATACCATGTTCGAGCAAACCCATGGAAATTTTTGACCAAATTTTGGTCTTCTTTTTAGGATGATCAATGTTTTCTATATTTGCTTCATATAAAGCTAGTAATGCAAGTGTTGCACGTTTGTCCCAAACAGCTTCTAAAAGAATTAATTTATATTTTTTTAATTTATCACATTACTTATCACTTATGGGATTATTCATGATTAAGAAACTATATGTGAATGCCAGTTATACTAGTATATGGTAATATATTTGTATTAAATAGTATACATTATTATATTATTTTTATGATAAATTTTTCATTAAATACATACGCTGTTTTGTATTAACCGGCTCAGAAGATCCTGAAGATATTTCTGGAAGAATACATTCATCTTCCGATTGCTTTTTATTCATATCACAGCTATCAGATGCTAAAAGAAGGACGTTATATCGAGCCATAAGTAACCTTAACTTTTGCAAAACATAGTTTTTCCAGATACTTACATTGTTTTGTTGTAGTTGCAAAAAGAATATTGTTTTCTTTCATATAAACATCCTGTTCAATAAAGCATTGATGAATCGGTACGTCGTCAAGAGTTATTTCTGAAGAGCAATGCTCACATTGAAACATGTCTAAAATGTATTATCACAAAATACAGTTATTAATTTAGAATTTGGGGTTGCTCACGATACTTTTTCCCTCTCGTGAATTCGTGAAAATTATATTAGATGTATCGAGTATACTCGATACATATATGTAATTTTCACGAATTCTCGCTAGAAAAAAAGATTCATGATCGACCCCCTGATCGAAAAAAGTTTTTCACTTTTAAAGATTGGCAACAATGCCTACAGAACACACTCGAACTCTACACCGATGCTGTGTCGAGATGTGCTTCGCTGTGTCGTTGTTGGAAAGCACTGTGTCTGACACTGTGCCACACAGTATCGCCTGTGTTCCTTGCTGGAAAGCACCCAAAATTATATTTCAGTTTAATGCAGATCACAAGTGAAGGATAGCGTGTTCCACGGCGAACAAGCAGAATTCGAGTACGCGCCACGTGTCACCCCACGAGCGCGATACTCATTCCGTCGCTGAACTGTACGGCGATCCCGATCGAATTCGTACAAGACTATTCTCCGACATAAATTGCGTCGAATTCTACCCGGACGGTCAAACGCGAAATACTCGAAACGTCTACGTCTAACAATTAAACAATTAGTGCAATTTCCTTACGATCTACCGCGACAACGCTGGGGATCTTCATTCCCCTCGAGACGCACGAATGGCCTCAACCGTAAACTCGACACAACCGTGTGCCATTAATCCCGATGAAACGCACGGATAGCCAATTACAAATGGCACGAACTTAACCGGCAACGATAACTACGAGACGCACGCGCGAGAGCCACCTCCCAAACTACGGCACGGTTAAGCCAACGACGATTCCAAAATTACACGCGACGAAATTGCCCGCAACGAAATTACACGCAACAAAATTACCCACAACGAAATTATACGCAACAAAAGTACACGAAACAAAATCACACGCAACGAAATTACAATCACGCTGACTGTCGGCGGCCGTACGTTTGCATCCCCGAGACGGGCACTCGCGATCACTTTGTCGCACGGGCCCTCCCGCGGTATGGCACTCGGTATGATTCAATTACGGCGGATTCCATGTATTCCCGCGGCACAACGCGACTCCCGGGAGGGCCTTGGTATTACCGCGATCTTACTTCGGGGAGGTTGAGCAGTGGCCTTACAAATTCTTCTGGTTCCGGCAGCTCGTCGCTCGGCTCGCAGGGCTGGATGTTGCCGGGATGGCGGCTCGCACGACAGTAACGTTCTCTCGGTCCGGCGGGACGGGACCACGCTGGGCTCGCGCGCGCCAGCGCGCGCCGGTTTCCCTAGCCTGGTCGGTGCTGCGCCCTGGCCTGCCAGCGATCCCTCTAGGCGATCGCCGCGCCTTGCGAGGGCGCCCCTCGCATCCGCTGTCGTCCGCCGGTGGTAGTTTTAAAAGCCCGCCTGTGTGAGACCGGCTGTCCAGGCCGCGACTCATCATCCGGTTGTTCGACGGCCAGGCTGGACGGGCCCTGGCTCGTTGACCGGTGGCGGTTTCCCGGTGGTGACCCCGTTCCTCGACGGGGACCTTCGTCGGGGCGTCCCCCCTCTCGGGTCCTCCGTTTCCGGGCTGCAGTGCTGTTGTGCGGGCTATGTGGTGCTTTGACAGGCCAGCGGCTGTTCCGGCTGTGGGCTCCAGCGTGACCCGTCCGTCGACCGTCCGTCCTTGGAAGCTCCCTGCTTTCCAGCCGTAAGTCCCTCGGTGCGGCATACGCCGTTACAATTCCGTAACCCTGGCCATCTGCTCCGCACTCCCTCGACCTGTAACGCTCGCAAGAGATCTTAAGCCTAACCTAAGTTCGCTCTCTGCCCGCCCCGGGCGGAGGCACCATCCCTGACGCCTCCCTCGGCCGAGCTCCCACCTGGGGTGAGAGACGTGACATTTGTCATGTCACAATTTTTAATTATTTTTTTAAAAAGAAAATTGTAAATTTAATAATAATGATAAAGAATAAGGATGGGCTATTAAGCTTTGGCCCAATATTGGGCGGCACTTGCTTGCCAAGCCTCGGCTACCCAAATTCGGGTAATAGTTGGGCCAGGCTTGGGCATTAAACGTCGGCAAGCCGACACTCGTGCCAGTCTTGACCCGTTTCTCGAGTATCGGCGTTTCCTACCTGGGGACTCTCTCGCCGTCTCGTTACGCTTCCCCTTCGTTAGCTCGTAAGAGTCTCGGATTTCTAAAAAGTTTTTATTAATGCTTTCCAGAATATTTATATAATGTTCCAAAATATTCTTTAAATATTCTTAGAATAATTAGAATGTTTTCAATATTTTTCCTAAAATGTTTATAGATTATTTTAAAAATATTCTACTAATATGTGAAAAATATTCTATTAATATTCTGAATATTTCATGTTCATTGCAATGTTCACAGATTATTATTGAAATATTCATAACAATTCTAGAAAAGTTTTTCAGAATATTCATAGCACATGCTATAAATGTTTAAGAATATTAACAAAATGTTCCGTAAATATTCCAAATATTCTATATTTGTCAAAATATTTATAGAACATTCTATGCATTTTTTAAATGTACTATATTTATTAGACATTTGTAGAATATTCTATGCATATTCCGAATTGACAAAATTTCATGGAATATTTATAGAACTTCTACAGAATATTCTGAATGACCCGTGGAATATTAAAATATTTATAGATTGTTTATAGCACATTTCTTGCATATTCCATGCTGTATGGGCTGTGATGGACATTTTCAATCAACAGTTTTGTCACCTTATTTTTAAATAAAAAACGAGTTTCTTATTATATAATCAAAACTACTCTCTTATTATAAACAAATTTTATAATATATAATTGTAATAATTAAAAATTGAAATTGTCTTAAATGCGAAAGAATACTATGAAAAAAAAACAAAATTGTTCATATTTTATTGCCAGATAACCAGATAAAAACTTCATTCAACAAAAACAGATTTTCTTATATTCCGTCTTTATTTTTTATATAAAAATGGAGTTTTACAGTGTAATTAGTCAAGAATCGTTTAATCTTTAATTTACAAAATATTTATGTATATGCGATATGTTTTTATGTATATTATATATGTCTATAACATTTTACCAAAACTGGTGGGTGGATTGAAATCGGTAGCAATTAAAGTCGATATTAAGTAAAAATAAATCATTCTAACAATTATAAAACTTATTTTACTCAATGCTATTTTTAAGAAAATGGTATTACAATAATATCTAAAATAATTTTCTAATTGTTAATAGAAAAAGCTTAAACTTATAATTATAAGATTTTTTTACATTGACAAGAAAATGTACGAAAAGCAATGGGGCTAATTAAACAAATGTACATTCATAAAAACTGAGAAACGTATATATACGTTTCTAAATTTAGCAATATGCCACGTAATCTATGCTCTGCTCGTAAATACTGATTATATTATAGAAATTAATTAATAATATATCTATATATATAAAATGGAATGTCTGTATGTCTGTATGTATGTCTGTTCTTTATACACTCTTAAACTATTCGACCGATTTTGAAAGTATTGTATATGAAGTAGGGGTAGAATTTCCCGGGGAGTGTCATGATGTGTATAGTTTTTCGTTACCGATTTTTTGGAAACCGGTTTTTCTAATTTCTTTAATTTTTTGGAAAATAATTGACCGAATCTCAAAGAAATATATATGAAACAGGAGTAGA
>NW_020227996.1:0-17844 GCF_003070985.1 Temnothorax curvispinosus
CGATAAACGCAGCTGCTCGACGTCCTCGACGAGGTCCGCGCGAGCGCGAGCGCAAAGCGGTCGAGAATGTCGAGAATGTCGCAGTCGAGATCGAGAAACGCACGGGTTGTTTCCTCACGCGAGAACGTCAACGTCTGGAACGTCATCCTCGGAAGATAGAGATAGGGTTCCTCCTCTCAACAGTCTCAACCAGGCGGAGGATATGTATTTCAGTAAATGTAAGCACGAATTGAATAAGATTTTCATAGCGAATCCGAATCTCGTCCACGACGTCGTGGACTTTTGGAAATTCGTCGAGAAATACGAGTCCGTGACCGTCAACAAGCGATTGGGCGACAGTGACGAATCTGTGGCCGATTTCGCTCGAAATCGAAATCGAACGTCCATCGGGCTCCCGGAAAAGTATCACAAGTCCCATTGTCTAAACTTGAAGCTTGCTTTGTCCTACGGGGAATTGTTTGCCAGAGTCCCGGAGGCAAAATCTTCGTTGACCGAATCCCGACTGCTCAACTTCCGAGACGTGATACTCTTGTACTTGGACTTTAAGCAAAAGGAGAAATTCGCCAAGTTAAAGAGGCTCCGAGACGCACAAGCCAACTTGCCGGTTGCGCGATACAAAGAGGATATTATCGAGATGGTAAAGATGGAGAAAGTAATCATCGTCGCAGGAGACACTGGTTGCGGGAAATCTACTCAGATCCCTCGATATTTGTACGAAGCTGGTTTCCGGAAGATTGGTAAGATGCTTTTATCACTTTAGAGAGACCGTTACTCGTCTAAATACAGTCTTAATATTTTCTCATCCGTCGTATATATTCTATCTTCTATCATATATTCTGTGCTCTGTATACAGCATGTACGCAACCCCGAAGAATAGCGTGCATCTCATTAGCGAAACGAGTAGCTTTCGAAACATTGAGCGAGAATCTGAGTAGAGTTGGCTATCAGATACGTTTTGAGAAACAGAGGAATCAAGAGACAAACATTACGTTTATAACAGAGGGCTTATTGTTGCGCCAGGTAGCATATCTCTATAAATATCTACAACGTACGTGACGTAACAGACCGAGTCTACGTTTACAACGTACAACGTGTTTTACACAGGTGTCGGGTGAATCAACTTTATCCGCATACGACGTGATAGTCTTGGACGAGGTACACGAACGTCACCTGCATGGGGATTTTTTATTGGGCATTATGAAATGCATCATTAATCAAAAACCTGACTTGAAATTAGTATTAATGTCCGCCACCATTAATATACAACTTTTTAGTACGTATTTCGCAAAGGAAAATGTTAAAATAATAGAGGTAAGTCTCTGCAGTATATTTGGTCATATATATTTTAATAATTCCAAATGCTTGATTGAACGCGCGCGCGTTCGTGCACATTTAAATACTTTTCGGTATAAGCTAAATATACATATCAGGCACACCAATAGGATTTTCCATTTTCTATTTTCCATACAGGTCCCTGGCAGATTGTATCCCATTCAATTGTTCTATCGCCCTGTAACCGTAGAAGACCTCAGATACAAAAATGATCGATTTAATCCCAGTCCATATGTGCAAATAATGCAAATAATTGATCAAAAATATCCAGGTAGGGAAGCCTATATCTTAATACGATAATAATCTAAAATGAAATGAAAAAATCAGTTATAAAGGTTGTAATAAAGAGTAAAAGTAAGACATTTCTTCTCCGTCCTTGTTTACTATTTCATTTTATTCAAAGTTTCCATACAAGTACAAGTGTGTGAAATAATTACAACAATAGGAATATTTCAGTCGACGAAAAGGGTGATTTATTAATATTCTTGAGCGGAATAAGTGAAATTACTGCAGTCGTAGATGCTGCCAAGGAATATAGTATAAAGAAAAATAACTGGATAGTTTTACCACTTCATAGTACTCTCTCTATCGTTGAACAAGACAAGGTATATATATCTTCTCCCGCGCGATACTATTCTGACGAATCACTTTTGTGTGCGTTGCAAAAGAATGTAAAAAAATTATTTTCTCCTCCCTTCCGTTCCTAGGTATTTGATTATGCACCTGACGGTGTTAGGAAATGCATTGTTGCAACTAATATCGCGGAAACTTCTATTACCATTGATGGAATCAGATTTGTCGCTGATAGTGGAAAAGTGAAGGAAATGAGTTACGATCCGTCGTGTAAAATGCAAAGATTGAAAGAATTTTGGATAAGCAAAGCCAGTGCGGAACAAAGAAAAGGGAGAGCAGGCAGGACTGGACCTGGGGTTTGTTACAGGTAACTCTCTCTCTCTCTCTCTCTCTCTCTCTATATATATATATATATATATATATATATATATATATATATATGTATACTCATACTCTACTTCAATCATTTTATTATACATGAAGGAGTATCCAGAGATAAAAAAACACGTGTCCTTTTTCAGAATTTATTCGGAGGAAGAGTACAAGACGTTGGAAAAATATTCAACGCCAGAACTACAACGTGTACCTTTAGATTCTTCACTATTGCAGATGATAGCGATGGGACTTCCTGATGCGCGAAAGTTTCCATTTATAGAACCACCACCAGCCAATAGTCTAGAAAACGCTATACTATCCTTAAAAGATCACGTTGGTATCCTGGGCTATTTTTTGCTTTCCTCGCAAAGTACCAGATATTAAGTTAACTCTTTCCTCACTAGGACGCACTTACGGATAACGAAAAGATCACGTGTATCGGTAAAACCCTGGCTCGGCTGCCCGTTGATATCGCGATAGGGAAGATGTTAATAATGGGATCCATTTTTCATCAGGTGGAACCCGTGTTATCCGTGGCCGCTGCTCTAAGTATACAAACACCGTTCACTAACAGGGCTTACAGGGACACCGAATGTGAGGTACGTAGTGCTAACGTATAAGATAACTGCGCTACTAATATTGCGTATGCAATAATGAAACAATATTATTGCAGACATCTAGAAAGAAGTTGGAATCTGATCATGGTGATCCAATAACGTTATTGAATGCATTTAAAGAATGGCTGGAAGTGAAACAAGAAAATTCACAGGAATATAGAAGCAGTAATAACAGCAGCAGAAAGTGGTGCAGAAGAAGAGGTTTGGAGGAACAACGGTTCTACGAAATGACGAAATTGAGGGCTCAATTTAAAGACTTGCTCCAAGTTAGTTTATGTGCCTCGTACATTCCTTACATCTTATATCTTACACCATGAATGTACATTCGTTACACGACATATCTAATACTACTTTTTGTTTGCTTCTATGTGCTGTATTCTATGTACGTAACATCGTGTGCAGGACTGCAATTTACTCAAGAGCCTCCCAGAACCAAATTCTTCCATGACGAGTGCAGAACGTGCGATAAGGCATGGAGAATTGAAACTTTTGAAATCTCTCAAAAGAACTTACAAACAA
Source organism: Temnothorax curvispinosus (assembly GCF_003070985.1). Classification (NCBI taxonomy): domain Eukaryota; kingdom Metazoa; phylum Arthropoda; class Insecta; order Hymenoptera; family Formicidae; genus Temnothorax; species Temnothorax curvispinosus. Next base: position 3,417 of record NW_020227996.1, read on the forward strand.
AGTGAGCCTAAAAGGCGTAAACGGTTGAAGGTAGAAACATTCGATATACACGTGGAGGATAATGACGAGGATAATGGAGAGCTCGACATAAAAGATATAGAATTTCGAATGAGGAACGACTCGAGTCAGGTGCAGAATCTTTTAACGGCGTCTACCGCATGTAGCTATAAAGATCTGACAATGTTGAAGTTGATATTATGTAGTGGTTTATATCCACAATTTGCTTGTGCCGACGAGTTTAATTATTGCAAGGTAAATTACTTGAAATTATATTCCGTACGTATAGTTAATACTTAAAGACGTGAATCTAAAGCTCAAAACTAGAAAAGATATTATGTATAGATGTGTGATATTTTGCGCTTTCTGAATATTATAATAAATTTAAAAAAATATTCTGAACTATATATCGACAAATATACGTACGAATCGTTCTGTACTTGATTAAAATGATATATTTATATGATAAATGTGTATCTTTAAACTATTGTCCACAGTCTATAAGTGAACAATTATTTCACACAAAAGCGAAACCGTACGTTGCTTTGCATCCAATGAGCTTTTTCGGAAATCATCCACAAGTTCTGCAAATTGATGAAGCGGATATAACGCCAATGCCAGGATTTAAGAGCAAGACTCCTGTAAGCTCGAAACATCAGATATTGGCGTATCTGTAAGTCTTTATTATACATATAGCTTATAGCTCATAGCTCTGTTAATAACTTGCCGAATGTGAGTAAATTTAAACGCTTTATATAATATGCCAATATTATTAATAGATCCCTCTTGGAAACTACAAAACCGTATCTGGTAAATACTTTAAGAATGCCTGCTGCACAAACGTTGCTATTATTTGCGCATGAAATAGATACAAATAGTACGTTCTCCATGTAAGTTACTTTGTAAATTTTATAATTTCCTAATGGAATATATAGCAACAGTTTGATAATACGATGTAAAACGGCCTTTACGACTTATAGAATAGCATGCGATTCGTGGCTGATGTTAGAGTTTCCTGTTCCTGACAGTGGTCAAGTTTTATTATTGAAAGCTGCCAAATTAAGAAATAAATGGGATTTCTTATTAAATCAGCAATTACAAGGCAAGAAATGCATTTCAGATTATTAAGTTTATGCGCGCGCGCGCGCGCGCGCGTGTGTTTGTTTGTGTGTGTTTCTTTTAAGTAAATCTAGATTAAATGTGCCGTGTAAAATTATACATGTGTTATGTTATGTTAGGATCCGACAGTGCTGACGACGAAAGAAAAGATTTTAGTAAAGTTGAGCAAAGTCTTACGTACGACGTGATCGAATATATGCATACTACGATACCATATACCATAAGACGGCTGTTACCAGCCGATCTGAAAATAATGTACGTTGGCAACGGCAATAATGACACGAGTATAGAGCCTAATCCTTTCCAATCCGATTTTAAAAGTATACCAAACATAATTAAAGGTGGAGCTTGTGTGACAAATACTATCACGTATAATTGGTGAGTACTTGGAAGTAATTGGTGAAAAAATATTAATATACTGTAAGATGTGATAACTTAAATTGTCACTGTATATATAAAATGTAAAAGTAAATATTAGATTGGATACAATGATCAATGTTTTTAATGAAACTTTCATTGTTACATTATAGCATAAAAGAAAGTACGTGGAGTGAACAGCTAATTGTAGAAATGCAAGAAACCGAATGGCATTGTGAAAATTGTGATCTTCGAGCACGTCTATCGAGTATCGAAAAACTTCAACATCAGAACTCTTGCACAATCGCAGATACGATTAGTGTCGATAAAAAGAGTGAAAATATCATACGTAAAGCTAATAGTCAAGCATACGAATGTCCTGATTGTTCGCTAACATTATATTTCACGCCTATCGAAATATTGAAGCATAAAAAATTGCACATCAAAGCAAGCTAAGACATCTATCGATTGTATATAAATGCATTATGTATTGTTTATTGGAAGGTAATGTTTTTTTTTTTTTTTTTACATATAAATAGTTCTCTTTTTATTTCGTAGAAATATACAACAAGCGTTTCATCGAAAAGTAATATGCCTATTCACAGAATTCTACATATTACCTATCTACACACGTAAATTCAGAAGACATAAAAACAGTTATCTTCCTTTAAATATTTATACAAAATAATAAACGTAATATTCTACTATTCACAAACACTTTTCGACTCCAAAGATTATTCTTTACACAAGATTATATATTCGAAAAATTTAGAAACGTTCACGCAATAAAAAGAGGATAAACAGGAAGGACGTTTCTCGCACGTATATAGAATTTGTAACATATCAAGTCCATGGCAAGAAATTTGCAAACATAAAACATCCTACGATTGTATATCCTATAAAGTAAAATAATACAAATTTATCTTGCAATGTATATCGATTTTGAGATAAGAAAAATACTTTCCACTTGGAACACATATTTTCGTCACTTTCGTATCGTAAATCGATATGGTCAACGCATTTGTGAGACACGGTCAACGCGCAATACCAATATGGCAAGGGAGTTGCAGAGGCTAATAAACGTGTGCTGACTTGGATATGTACAAAGAATAAGCAAAATATGGTTAGAAATAAACCATGTACCACAAAGACAAACATGTTCAATGGATATTTCTTTACAACAGCACCTTCGCTTTTCGCCTTGCTGTCAAAAAATCCTAACAAATACCATTCATCCCTATATTCACGAGAAAATTCTTTTATGCACTGCGACATAATATACAATATCGGGAGAGCTAAAATAAAATTTGGTATTTGTTTAAATTGATAATATCTTAAGAATCCTACATTCCAATATGTTCTTTGCACATACGAATATGCTAAAGGCAACGTAGCATTACACCACGTTATATCTATACTACCTGGTAGACATAGATTATTGTCTGTGGCATATTGTAAAATGTGAGCTGGCAATAACGACTTATCGTCGAACGTAGAAGTACAAAATTTCATATAATTGTATATTTGTAAAAGAACAAATGGAGATAGTGATATAATTATTGTGCGTAACATGGCAAAATAGTTTTTTAATTTGATTAATTTCAAAATATGCCACAAGACTGATAGTACGTCGTGCTTTCGTTGATGTTTTTCTATTCTTTCCGACGTGCACAAATTTTTAAGCCCGAAATATATAGGGAAGCCAATGTTGACGACACCATTTGATCTCACCAAAGTTGACAAAGCCACGGGAAAACAGATGGTAGATATACCTTCGATACTTCCAAGCATGGTATAAAATGTTAAATACGCAAACATGGATTCTGAATATAGAGCTGAGAAAAATATGCTAGCCGGGTTTATACAGTAAAGTATCGCTGCTTTATACGCCGTTATGGTATTTTGAAATACACGCTCAGTGAGATCATAAAAGATAATAGCCGATTTTACAAAACACACGAAATTAATCAAAATCGCAGCAAGGATCATCGTACTTTGGATGTTGAATGAAGGAAAGATTTTTGTCAAAATAACAGCGATAATGCGAATCATAGCTGGATACAACGGATAAAAAGCGAGAGTATTTTCATACGTGTATCCATATCTTGCAATATGTAAAAAGTACTCTCCATCCCAACGTGTAAGGCCATTGAACAGAAAATTAATTATTCGGTCCCAGGAGGAAACTTTCTCCGCAGAAAGGTCTAAAGGTCTTTTAAACGCGTCCGCGTGATGATCGGGGATTGATACATTGAAAATTACTTGTAATATTAATATCGCGATTCTAGTGGTGATCGCGAACCAAAGAACTTTCTTTCTCGGCGCGTACATTTCGCGCTGCTTTTGCGCAAAGTGCGCTTGAATTTCTATAACCGTATAGCCCCGGACGTACATCCATCTACGCGTAATAAATTAAGAAATAAATCTCTCGTAATCACGTTGCTCGTGGTCTACGTATATCTGCCAGTGATTCATATTTGTGGTTTCCTGTGTGGACACTCTTATCGTCTACGACGAGGAAGTAGTCTAATCAGGCCGCTTGTAACGCACCAAACTCGGTAGAGATCACTCGCGGTAGAACGTGCTGCAGCTCTGAATAAATGAGTGCTAGATGAGTGCTGGATATTGCTGGATATTGCTGGAAAAGATCATTCTGTGTAGCGTTAATGGAGAACAACATGTATCTCGCCTTAAATTTATTCATTATCGTAATTAATTTTTCATTAATTGTTGCACAAAACGCTACAACACAACGGCAACCTCCACTTACACCTACGCTGGACCCGAATAGACGTACGTATAAATACATATGTATCTCATACATTATATCTCAAGCTATATAAATCTGATAGCTTTGGTTGATCTGAATTTCTTTCTTATCTCTTACATGAATTCGCGCTTTACTTTTTTCTCGCGCATTTTACAGTTTCCACATATTGAATTGATATAAAAATACACTAAGATATGTCCTATATGCTAGATTTCAAGAAGCCAGACAAGAACGTGGTCGGTGAAACGTTCGCCAAGGACTTGACAGATTGGTTGTTTACCGGATGTTGGGGTGGAAATAACAATCAACGAAATAAATGCTCACCGTATCGCACAGCATCGAATATCGAATATCCTGGTTACGATGGATGGTACAACAACGTTGGTAGACCGGAACTAGGTGCGGTCGATACTCCGTTGTTAAGAAGACTGCCAGCAGCTTATGAAGATGGAGTGTATAAACCTTCAGGCTCTAAAAGACCGGAACCATTAGAGATAAGTGAGAAGCTGTTGAGCGGAAAAATTGGATCTAAATCAAGAACGGGGAGAAACGCTCTACTTGTATTTTTCGGTACGCGAAAAACCGATTCGTCTTATACAATCTTACGTATCTTAAAAATTACATTATTATTATTTGTAAATACCTCGAAAATATAACATATATTATATCATATCATATGATATGTATGTATGTTATGTCAAATATGTTATGTATAAATTTCAAATCTCTCTCTCTCTCTCTCTCTCTCTCTCTCTCTCTCTCTGCGCAATTTGAAAAAATATGTGCTCAACAGGTCAACAGGTGGTGGAGGAAATTTTAGATGCTCAGAGACCAGCTTGCCCGCCCGAGTATATTAACATAAAAATTCCGAAAAACCATCGATACAGAATAAATAAACCGGGGCACACGGAAATGCCTGTTTTACGTACACGGTACGATCATCGGACGGGCCATTCGCCGAACAATCCTCGTCAACAGGTATGACACGAGCTCCCCTCCGACAATGCTTTCCGAGCGCGCACAGATTTAAATAGATTGCGATTGCAGCTGAACGAGATCACGCCATTCTTAGACGGTGGATTGATCTACGGTACATCCAAAGCGTGGTCCGACGTTTTAAGAACGAGCACTGGGGGAATATTGCAGGAGGACGGGCAACTTGCGTCGTCGGATTTTCCTCTGTATCCGGACTACAACACCGTTAGATTACCGATGGCCAATCCACCGCCGCCTATTCATCATCATCAATATGTCTCGCGACATTACACCGAGAGCGTCACCAGATATTTCAGTGAGTGAGAAAGTTTATTATACAAACAATATACAACAAATAACATATAGAGATACGTGCTAAGAATTTTGTCAGAATTTTGTGCCGCAGATGCGTTTAGCGTAGTCGGCTATATGATGCTCCTTCGGGGTACATTCGTACTCGATCTTCTCCGAATAAGGCATCGGGACGTCGATGCCGGCGCATCGGACCGCAGGTGCGTCGAGCTGAAAAAAGACTGGATTCTCCATGACTGTCGCGACAATCTCGGATCCTACTCCGCATCTAGGCCAGCCCAGTTCAACGGTCATTAGTCTGTGCGTTTTGCCGATCGACTTGAATACCGTATCCCAGTCCAAGGGTCTTAGCGATCGTAGATTGATAACTTCCGCCTCGATACCTTGCCCAGCCAACAGCTCGGCCGCTTGAACCGTATACACGTACGCCTGGCCGTGCGTCACTAGAGTGATGTGCTTGCCAGGCTTCTCCACCTTGGCCTTGCCAATAGGTATCTGGTAGTCCTTGTCCATAGCTTGGTCGGATACGGGAAATTCAATGTTGTAAAGTAGCTCGCTCTCCAGCATGATGACAGGATCGGGATCTCGCACAGCCGCCTTCAAGCAGCCCCTGTAATCCTCGCAGGTCGACGGCGACACGACCTTCAAGCCGGGCGCGCTCATGAACCACGCGGCAAAGCACTGAGAATGCTGCGCGGCCAAACCTTTGGCGTTACCGTTCGGACCGCGAAATAGGATGGGAATGGGAAATCTTCCGGCGGACATGTAGAGATTCTTCGCGGCGCCATTGATAATACGGTCGATGGCTTGCATGGAGAAATTGAAGGTCATAAACTCGCATATCGGCCTTAGGCCTAGGAGCGCCGCGCCGATGGCGATACCACAGAATCCAGCCTCCGTGATCGGCGTGTCGATCAACCGCTTGTCGCCGTACTTCTTCCAGAGACCGCGCGTTATCTTGTAAGCGCCGTCGAATTCCGCGACCTCCTCACCTATTATGAATACCCTTTCGTCCCGAGCCAGCTCCTCGTCGAGGGCCGTATTCAACGCGTCGCGCACTGTCATCTTCGTCATCGATCTGCGGAACGCTTGGCTTTCGCCAAGGATACGCTGCCTCGTTACTCGCGTCAGCATTCCTTTACTTACAGCACTCCTCGACAGTCGAGAAAGATCGGATCTTCAATCGGACGAACAAATTTATATTTCTGCCCTTCTATTCGCGCGGCAAAAGCAACGCTTGTTGCGTCGCCGTCAACACATATGTGTGTTTCAGAATTAGGAAATCCTCGAGGGAACGAAAATCCGTTCTTGCTCACTTTCGGTATAATATGGTTCAGATGGCACAATTTCGTGGCATCTCACATTAAACGCCTCAATCCAAAATGGTCGAGCGACAAAGTTTACAACGAGGCCCGTAAGTGGGTGATAGCGGTTCAGCAACACATTGTCGTCAACGAATGGTTACCTTCGTGGCTGGACGATAGACTTCCTGCGTATGAAGGTAAGAAAGATCAATTTTCATACAAGAAGAGCAGCTGCCGCTCTTAATCTATATGCGATCCAAATGACACGTTGTTCGTTGTTCAAAGGTTACAATCCCAATATTGATCCGCAGATAGATCAATTTTTCCAATCGGCTGCTTTCCGCTTCGGGCATACCTTGGTTCCACCAGGTAAGCAACGCTCCAGTTGACAGCTCCACTGATCAAACGGACAATATTATGGCCCCGTTGCTCTTGCCTCTTATTCACGTGTTTGCGTCGTTCTTTTCATTCACGTGTATGTATGTACTACATACATACAAGATGATGCAAAAAAGACCTAAGATTTTTAATAATGAACGCAGGGGGGAGGGGGAGGTTTAATATTTAATTAAACCTCCGCATCACGTGAAAATCATCATGGAAATCATATATAAAGCTGCGCGTTATAATAACCTACGCGTGTGTGCCTCGTTATAGTAGTTATAATACGTGTAATAATAATGAAATAACATAATGAAATAACATCGACACGCAATAATCGCAATAATCATTCTGTTGTGTCCAGGTGTGTACTTACGCAACTATGGGAGAAATAATTGTTCCTTGGAATCACACCCAATTAGAACATGCAACAATTACTGGATGTCACAGGTATCTTGCAATGACACCTACATTACACATTACACATGTTTTGATTTTCGACGTCGATTACGACGTTACGACGTTCGAAACGTGTTTGTGCGTAATGTATGTACATGATGAATCGTTGTACTTAGAATTCTCTCCATGCCAATTTAACAAGAATAAAGGATGTTATCGATGTGGAGAAATTACTAATGGGAATGGCTATTCAATTATGCGAAGAGGAGGATCATAAAATCGTTGAAGATCTACGGGGCAGTTTGTTCGGTCCATTAGAATTTTCCAGAAGAGATTTAATGGCACTTAATATTCAGAGAGGACGTGACCATGGAGTACCTGATTACAATAGTGCCCGTCGTGCCTACGGTCTGGCGGAAGTTAAAAACGTATCCCATTTTAATCGCGTGAATGTCACGGTACGTTGTATAAAACTCATTTCTCTCCTATATTCCTATATTTGTGCCGCAGCACGATATAAAAGATACACATCCGTCGTGTTTCGGGTAAGATACGGGAGGAGTTTCTCAGATTGTACAACAATTCGTTCGATGACGTGGATGTCTGGGTAGGTGGAATACTAGAGACTGGTGATGGACCCGGAGAGTTGTTTCAAAGAATCATTCGTGATCAGTTTCAGCGAATACGCGACGGTGACAGGTTTTGGTACAATAATACCGCAAATAGGTGCGTACGTGCAAATTCCTGTTTCAGTTTACCTCCTCCCATTTCACGTTTGCATATCATATCCTCCATATGATTTTCTTTGTAGACTTTTCACCGACAAGGAAGTTGAAAGACTGGAACAATTATCGTTTTACGATGTGCTAATGTGTACCACTAAGATGGACTGGAATGATATTCCAAAGAATCCTTTCAGAGTTCCTACCACAGGTAAAGAAAGAGATACATGTTGATTCGCAATGGTTGATGGTAATTAAAATAACTAGATATACCTAGATATTGTCGCTGCTTTTACAGCGAATGGCATACATCCCAGTTGTATCAATAATAAAATTGTGAAAGAAGGCAGATGTACAAATGGTCCCTGTTTTCACGCCGATCAAATAGACGAATACACAATTGAGACGTGCACAGAGCCTGGAACTTATGATTTTTTCTCCAACAGCGGCATATCCTTCATCTTTACATTCTTAGGTGTATCAACGTTGTTTTTTGGTAAAAATCCTGTTACTCCCATTCAAGTCTCTTGTGACGATGTCACATCACTTAATCCTAATACTACGTTTGACGCAGGTTTTATTACATTAATCGGTTTTAAAATACAATTCAAAGATAAGAAATCAGCGAAAGAAAATGTTATGTATAGAAAAGTAGACCATAGTGATAACATAGGTATTATACATACCGGTAAGTTTTCAACAAGCACTTATGTCATACATGTATGTCATATCTCACACGTGTATTAACGAAGATATTGTTTCGTCAACAGCTAGCGAATGGCAGGAGCCAAGAGCTTCTCTGAGATGCGTAATATTAGTGCCAAACGTAAGAAAGAACCAACTGGAGGTGAAAAATCAATTGGGGCACCTGATACGCGCGGTGGATTTTCCATCCAATAGCAGGGTCACGGTATCTTTCCTTTCCTTCCTTTTCTTTCTCCTTTTCTTCAATGATACATCAATAACATACGCGCTACCTTCTTCTTTCCTCTTACAGATTTACTGTGCATCTGACAGTCATTATACGTTGATTCGTGTACATCACAGTTACGACTTAGTGCTAAAGTTCGATTCTGACTTTTTGAGAAGCGCATTTATAAAAGCATTTGAAAAATTTATATCAGAAATCTCAACGTCCGGGGATGCACGCTTAGTGCAAATGATAACTAATACCACGCATGCGGCACTACTTAAGCAAGCGATAACCAAGAAGCACCGTCAAAAAAAATTAGAAATGTTTTTCCGTGTTGTATTTGCGCAGGTATATCTCTTTTCTCTCTTTTTCTTTGTTGAAATAAACGTAAGACAAAAAATATATTTAAATAATATCTTATTTAACTAGAAATTTTTATCGAGACTCGTGTAATACATGTCCGCGAAATGTCTTCAGGCATTCCATATCGCGCATACGGAAGAAGAAATTTTAAAAATAGATTCGACAGTGGCACGAGAAGTAATTTATACCGAGTTGACCATCATAGAATTTGCGGAAGCCCTGAGTATGCGACCGGACGCCGAGTTCGTAAAGAAGGTGACATTTGTGTCAAATAACACGTCGTGCTAACGATCCGAATACGTCAAAGATATCGAAAGATTTATGTTTGCAGATATTTCATCTAGTGGACAAGGATAGAAACGGCTTCATATCGTTTCGGGAATTTGTCGATATGTTGGTGATATTTCTGAAGGGTTCTGCTGAGGAGAAGATGAAGTTGATGTTTGACATGTACGACATCAATGGTACAGGAAGACTGAAGAGAGAAGAGTTCTCAAATATGTTAAGGTTGTACACCTTATATCAATCGTCTAATTCTAAACAACGCTTTCACGTGCGTCTGCTGCATATGTGATGTATCAAAGTGTGATTACAGTACCTACGTTATTGTTAAACATATACATGTACGTAGATCATTTATGGAGACCGTCAACGCTGACGTCACGGACGATGAGCTGGAAGCTTTGGTGCAATCCATGATGTATCACGCTGACTTGGCGAATAAAGAGAGGATAAATCTACAAGACTTTCAGCAGATACTAAGTGACTTTAATGATAAATTTAATTACGCGGAATTGGAATTCAACGTGCCTACGGACGGGAAAAGCAACAGGAAACTTCACGCGGGCGTGAAGACAGTTAGATCGACGTTTATTGGCGAGGTACAAAAGACGGTGGAGAGTCTGTATGCCGATCCAAGCGAATTGCAATCCAGAGTCGAGGGCAAAGTTGAAAGCGTTGAACGAGATGCAAAAGAAGAGAAAATTAATAGCGAAATTATCGACAAGGACGAAAAAATTGTCGAAGAAATTAAGAGACACTCGGACGATTATTGGTATCCTATAATGAAGTACCTTGCTAACAAACGACTGCAGATATTCTGGGCATGTTTATACACTTTGTTCCTGCTTGGAATTTTCGCGGAACGAGTATATTGTACGTCCTTCGAGTCAATCCAATCTTTTTCGCGCGATGGTAAACGATTCGCTTTTACAGATTACTCCGTACAACGGGAACATTCTGGTTTAAGACGGATATTAGGCTACGGCTTGACTATAACGAGAGGTGCAGCGTCAGCTATGATGTTTACTTATTCTACGTTATTAATTATGATGTGTCACAACACTATCACTATTCTGAGGACCACAACTCTGCAATTCTACATTCCCTTCGATTCAGCGATCGAAATGCACAAGTATATCGCTTGTTGGGCACTGGTGTTTACCGGTGAGATATTCTTATTCAAAGTTGCATGTATCCTTACCTGACACACACACACACACACACACACACACACACAAACACACACAGCCAATTAAGTCTTCTCTTTTTACTTTTAATACTTTTAGCGTTACATACAATTGGACATGGCTTCAACTTTTATCACATATCTACGCAAACTGCCGATGATCTGACGTGTTTATTTCGCAATTATTTCCACGCGTAAGTTTACTTTGCCTTTTTTAATTATTTCACGTACTTACAATTATTTTATCATACGCATCGTCGTTGCATGACGTTTATTGATGTGATTTCTAGGACGCACGAACTTCCCAAGTTCCATTACTGGTGTTGGGGTACAATGACAGGTATAACGGGAGTATTTTTAACCATTTTGACTGGATTAATATTTGTGTGCTCGTTACCGATGGTACGCAAATCATTCTATAACTGGTTCTCTTTTGTACACTCCTTGTACCCAGCTTTCTATATACTGATGGTTTTACACGGCAGTGGAAGATTAGTACAGGTAATATTGATATTTTTAGTATACATATGATAAATAATAAAATTCAGTTGTATTTTTGTACACTTGAAACGTACGTATTTGCATTACCGGTGGTTGCGTAACTGAAAATCCATTTTATCTTACCATTTGATAGGAGCCATACTTTCATTATTTCTTTCTGGGGCCAGCTATTCTATTTATTCTCGATAAAGTCGTAGCTGTAACTAGAACAACGACAGAAATACCAATACTCAAAGCAGAAATTCTGCCATCAGGTACTTCTTAAGCTTAAGTAACTTGTCTACTTCCTCATGCATATTCATTTACATATATGTCGTATATGTCGTAGATGTAACGTGTATAACATTTCTCAGACCTTTAAATTTTCAATATAAATCTGGTCAGTGGATTAAAATAGCATGCCCAGCGTTACAGACAAATGAGTATCATCCGTTTACTTTATCTTCCGCGCCACACGAAACGAATTTAAGTATACACGTACGAGCGGTCGGACCATGGACCACAAATATTAGGGAGAAACTAGATCTATGCGCAATGTCTAATGAAAACTTACCGATGGTAAGCCTAATGATTATTATTGCATATCGCACATTGGATAATAAATGATTTGCTAACGTAACGAAGTTTTTATGTCATGTCATGTCATGTCATATTATCCATTTATCTCGATAGATTCACATAGATGGCCCGTATGGAGAAGGTCACCAAGATTGGGACAAATATCAAGTGGCAATCATGGTCGGTGGTGGTATAGGTGTCACGCCCTTTGCATCGATACTCAAAGATATCGTTTTTAAGTCGAATTGCAAGTTAAACTTTGGTTGCAAGAAGGTAATAACATCGCCATCGATACTATGATGGTAAAAAGAACAACTGTCGTAAAATTTCTATACGTATTCCATGTATAGGTATATTTCCTTTGGGTAACGAGAACGCAAAAACAATTTGAATGGATGGTCGACATATTGAGAGAGCTCGAAAAAGTAGACGTCAATAAAACAGTGTCTACTCATATTTTTGTTACTCAGTTCTATCAAAAATTCGACCTACGTACGATACTTTTGGTAAGAAAATTATCTAAATTGATAAGCGCAGCTGTGTTATCGTTTAGCTTGACAAGATTTCATCATAAATAATGTTAATTAAATTTACTTTCAGTATATTTGTGAACGTCATTTTCAAAAGATTTCAAATAAGTCTCTGTTTACGGGCTTAAAGGCTGTGACGCATTTTGGACGACCCAAGTTTTCTCAATTTTTCCTATCTATACAGAAGTTACATCCTACTGTAAGTTACATCCTCCTTTTCATTATTATTATTGTCATTATTTATCGTAGTAGTAGTAGTAGTCGTTGTTGGTTGTTGTTGTTGTTGTTGTTATATAATCATCGTCAACAAATGATATTAATTCTATGTCACATAAACCCTCTAGAATCTTACTAGCTGTATCAAATGCTTTCAATTCTTTAAATTATACATATAGGTACAACGCGCAGTCGAAACAATTTTTGTTCCAGGCAAATAAGATTGGTGTTTTCAGTTGCGGAACACCAGCTATGACACAAGCAGTAGACGCAGCTTGTAAAGCAATTAATCTAACAGAAATTAACGATACGTTATTTCAGCATCATTATAAAAGCTTCTAATGCCCATTTCTACCAATGTAGATTAACTTTAATCTTGGTTTAACTTACTTTCTATCTTTTTCTAACTTTTAGAGAACTAGGAAAAGATGACAGGTAAGTTAAACCAAGATTAAAATTAACCTGCGTTGATAGAAATGGACATAAGTTATTTAGTATAATATTTTGTATCCGACAGAGACTCAAATGTGTATTTTTCATATTAATTATAATTTTTATATATCTTTATTTTTCTCAACTGGTATTTCTCTAATGAATTACATTCATAAAATATTTTTGATTATGATACATAAACTCCATGTATTTGCATTAATGTTAAAATATCACAAGATAAGTGAGTATTTTCTACACTAACCACGTGAATAATGTGTGTTCGCGCGCGCGTGTGTCGCATCATTCATTAATATCAATAAAATTGTGTAATAATAAGAATTTAAGTGATATTCCTTGACACTCCCAAATTGCAAATTCTTTCACATAACCTAACCTTTCGCATAAATGGATACAAGCTATACTCACACGTATATGCGCTTTATGGTTATAGCCTTTATCACAGTCATAAATCATAAACGTGATCTCGATAAAGATTCCCGCCGTTGTATCCTATTAAATGAATTAAAAAGTACACAAATGACAGAATAACTTTGAAATGGAATATTGGGTTAGGACGATTATATATCGTGTCAAAGTCAAAAACACAATGGTTAGGTTAAGGTCACACTAATTATGTTGTCATGTTGGCAACCCTTTTAACAACCGTTAGGCTGAGTTTCCACTGAGCGCGTCACGCGAGCGTCATCACAAGATATGACTTCTGCACACAGAACGCGAAAATAGCCAATCAACGTGTTGCTTTTCCGTAAGAACCAAAAGTTTATTGGCTACTGCGTCGCTTCTTGCCGCGCGGCAAGCGTTTCCGCGTCCTGTGGGCAGAAGCCATTAACCAATCAAAACATCCCATTTTGATCCCGTCACAAGTAATGTAATAAAATGGGATGTTTTGATTGGTTAACTTGTGATGACGCGACGCGTGACGCGCTCAATGAAAACTCAGCCTTAATCGGGGTTTGGTCGAAATGGCCCTAAACTTGAGGATTTTCTTTCTCTTGATTGATTACATTAGAATTCAATCTCAATTCATACGACCGATTTCACGGTCTCCGATTAACTTGATCCTCCGATTAAACTCAGTAAACTCACTCTG